>NC_056721.1:18880557-19062720 GCF_018831695.1 Puntigrus tetrazona | reverse complement strand
TCTCTTCAGCCTGTTTCTTTGTATTTAAATGTAGCTTTTTTTCGCCCTTTCCATTCCTTTCTCACACCCTTTCAAACGCACATTTCCATTTTTTCCGTGAGGCTGGACTCAGCATCTCTTGAAAAAAGGCATCTTTTTCTTATCAGATGGTTGGGCTGCTTCATTAAATGTGTGTAGTTTACGGCTATCCAGTTTCCCACCTGTGTGTTTTGATTGGCTGAAGCGAATGGCAGAGCCGCACGAGCAAAGTCTCTCTTAGCACCAGTCAGGTGGCAGCTTGGACCGATAGCAGTTCTATGATGTATTGGCTCTCAACCCGTTCTTATCGTTTTCTCCTTTTGCCTCGCACAGTTTGAGCTGAATAGGACTGTTAAATTACATTTGTAACTCACATTTGCAGATTATTTTCGGAATGAAGCCAAGCTAATCCAGGGTAATTAGATTTCACATGGCAGTTTAGTGAAAAACAAACTGACAAACTTACAAAAAGCTTGAGTGTGAAGGATAGCAGAACTAATGATGAACTAATGATGCCAAAGCATTGGTCTTGAAGATATGTGCCCAATAGTATGTCCTATAGAAACTAATATGATGGTAAATAAAACAGAATTTAATATACATTTATATAATGTACATATACATTTATTTACATTTATTTAATATACATTTACATCCATTTATATGAACTACCTAAAAATATATAAATAAAATATATTGCAGTATTTAAGGTAATTTATAGTATTTAAAAAAAATACTGTATAAAACAATTTATTTTCACATTACATAATTTAAATTCTTTATATAAATCAACACATAAAAGTATATATGTTATTTGTATATTATATTAAAATAGAGAATTATATATATATATATATATATATATATTTTTTTTTTTTTTTTTGTGCGTGTATATTTATGTGTATATATGTGTGTGTGTGTGTGTGTATCTGCTTAATAAAATGCTGAATTTATTAATGAATTTATTATATGCATTTATGTATATAAATATTACATTTATAATGTAATAGATTATTATAATATACACATTTTATGTAAATGTATTATTTTTTACGTTTTATTATTAAAACATAATTTATTATTTACATTATATATCATTATTTTGCACAATTATACATACACACACACACTCACATATTCAGCATTGCAATAAATAATTTGATATATTCACCTTTTTATGTATTTAACATTTATATGTATTCATCAGAATCATATTCCAATCAGTTATTTAGACATAGAACAGGCAATCTATGGTAATACACAGTGTTTTTCGGACCTGTGCTTATTCAGCCTTTTAAAGCGTGCATGTATTTAATACGCAGGCATTAGTTTCTGACCAGCAGCGTGGCAGCTGTTTCCTTTTAAACCTTTAGCAGTGAACATATAAGCCTTGGGTCTGTGTGCTGCGCTCTTGGGAAACTGATATGGGCTCTCTGTGCTCCAGCATACAGGCCTTTATTGACTCTGGAACAAATTGCACCTTTTCATTAGCAGTGAAATCCCCACCCTTGTGTACCACACAGTAACTGAACACTAACACAGGCTAAGCTCTATTGAGAGAGATTGCATCACAGTCTATTTATTCAGTCACAGCCGAATCGAGGCATAGAACAGTATTAGCGGGCGGAGACTGCCGCACGGCGTAATTAAACCCAGCAACCCAATGGAACTCTGCAGAGTCACTGAGGCCGCATGTGGCTTTCGCATCAGGTTTGTTTACAGAGCCCTCGCCGTGGCAGCGCTAGCTCCATATCTCAGTAGATTTTAATGGCGCTGCTGGTATCTGGGACTCCTTCCATTCAATTAGAACCACAGGCAAATTAAATAGGAAATGAGGGTAACAGTTCAGATGACTCTATCAAGATCGTTATGGTGGATGGATCGGGTAAGAGCTACTCCTGTGTTGTATTTTTACACATCACCTGCAATTGTACTCATGTAAATGCTATTGGTGGTATCATTCCAGTACTCAAGTGAATTATTGCAAAAACATTTGTTTCGTCTCATTAGTTGCGTTCATTTAGACATTTAGTCATTTAGACATTTTTTATGACAAATCTATGTTTTAAGTCATATGTCTCTCCTAACTCAAAAATAAATCATATACATACAATATGCATACAATTTATAGTGTAATAGATTAATATAATGCATGAATTTTAATATAATACGTGATTTAAATATTTGTTATTAATAAATACACACAAATATATGTGTGTATTATATATATATATATATATAGATATATATAGATAGATATATATTTATTTATATTTTTTTATATTTCTAATGTAGTAGATTAAAAAATAATTCATTTTAATATAATAGATATTTAAATATTTAAGTTAACATTTTCTGTAGTTTTGATTCTCAACCAACTGATGCATCATGTTATATGTTTTGTTTTTTTCTCCTTCTGCATCAAAGCATCAATAAGAAAGGTTGCTGCTTTGATCTAGCTGTATCCTTCCATCATGTACTGCTGGTGTGTTTGTTTTTTTGTTGTTTTTTTTGTTTGGATTTTATACCCTAGATGTTTCCAGGGAAAACAGTATGTGGACAAATCCAGCTGCCACCTCGCTATGCCATTTACTTATTTTTTCAAGCTAAAATGGTAATTTTTAATTTGTTAAATGAATGCACTTATGCCAAACACTAGACATTGGAGTATCTACATTTGAGCAGAGGTCTTGCGGAGGCAAGATCTCAAGTGCCCATGGTTCTGCTTCTGCCTAGTTAAAGTAGCACAGTTGGCATCATAACTGGTGTGCCGTGCCAAGTCTTTAAAAATGGCACGCATATCAAAAGCTTAATTGCATCTTGCTCTGTGCCCTGGTTTTCCAATCAATCTGTTGGCATGATAACGCGGTGGCGATGTAGCTGTGAAGTCCTCCTCTCGCATTCTTCATATCCTCGCTTTCACTGGCTCTTGATTTAGCGGCATCACTGAAGGGCTGCATGTGTCTGAATAGCTGTTGGCATTTGCTTGAGTAGTAAGACTGAAGTGCTTTTGATCTTCTTTTGATGCACTCTCAGTACAGTTATTTTATCTCTCAACATTGTAATAGCAAGTCATTATGTTTTGTGTAGAGCTGTTTCGTATGGATGTCTCTGTGTGTAAAACACATGAGCAAAGATAAACGTTGTGTTGTGTACATCTATCGTGGTGTGTCATATAAACCTGAAGTGTTTCGATTATCACCACGCAGACATAATATTGACATTTAGCTTGTCTCTTTAATCACGCTTTGTTTAAATGATCTAAAATGAAAACTTGTTTTTTGGTTTACAGGAGTGTCCTCAGATCCTGCCAAGGTCCACTCAGATCTACATCCCTGTTGGTGTGATGAAGCTCCATCACTTTGTTGGCCGGGACCTTCCACAGCCTCAGTCTGGGCAGAGGAACTACGAGTGCATCTTCTATATTCGAGGGAAGGAGTACAGTGTCACTGCGCTAAGCGCTTCAACAGCACCAGCATACAGTGTCAGGAAGACCATGGTAAGTAAACTTCTGTTGTTTGGTGTTTTTAAATGATTTTTATTGTTTCCTAGAGGTTGCTCTTTTCATGTAGCTCAGCTCGGTTATTAGCTGTGTCGCTTGAACCACCCTCTTTTATTAAACCAGCTTGATTTAATGAGATCTATTGATGCATTGATTGACCAAGGGCTTGTTAAATAGATCAAAATTAAAGACATTTATAATGTCGCAAAAGTATCGTTGTTTCACAAAATTTCAGCACATCTGATTTCGGACATTTATAATATTAAGAAATGTTCCTTGAATAGACATGGAATGAACGACTTTATGCTGCACTAAAAACTGGAGTAGTATCGCTGTGATTTTATGTGAGAAATGTTCCGAATTGATTTTGAGATTTTGGTTTGTATACTCTAGAGACACATGAGAGGACTGGAATAGGAGACTTTAATTTAAAAGTTTCAATTTGCTCTACATTTGATTGCATTACTTGCAGTTGAGTAGCTAATGGCATCTCATCTGGGATTTTCTGTCTTCTAGAAGGAAATTTCTAGCCAAACATATTGTAGAGGGTGTCGGTGGGGTTTTATTTAGATCACATGTGGGCCAGTGGACTTCAAGGCAAATGGACTGTAAAGTCATTCTGATAAGCTGTGACCTCTTAAATCGCGTCACATCTCCGTGAGTTGTTTAAGGCTATTATTGGTGGAAAAATGCTATTCCAAATAGCTGGCCATTTTCTTACAGCACTGCTGACACAAGCCTTCCTCTTCATTACCTTTTTGGCCAATCAACATTTTTGTCTGGCTGTCAAAAATCCCATCAGGTACTGGGCAGGCACTGGTGGACCATTAGAGACCTGATGAAACACGTGCCACTTGTTGACCTCGCTTTAACAGACTGCTTTGCAAAGGCAGTCACAGTGGCAGAGAGAAAGTGGCTCGGTATTTGATGGCACTCGTGACACTTCTCACCATGCCTTATTGATGGCCGTTACAGGGCTAACAGCCTCTTTCTCTTTTGTGTTGAGATTCCTGGTGTTACTGAGGGGGGAGCTAATTACACAGCTAAGAGTTTGCAGAGAACTGTCTAAGCTAAAGACTTTATCGACTGTTTGCTGTCGCGGCGCTTCAAATCAACAGCGATTGGCGCGTCACTGATGAGAAGCTATTCCTCTGTCTCCGCTGGCTGGAAGCATCAGCCAGAGTGATGTTAACTTTAATAGCCAGCGCAGAGCGAAAAACAGCGGGCTGATAAGCGACCTGTTCTCTTCTGATTTGGCAAAAGGAAGGTGGAAAGCGCTTTAGTGGTTTTCTTAAAGGGATTGTTCAGCCAAAAATGAAAATTGTGTGACCAATTATTCAGCCTCACGTCATTTGTTTCTTCTTCTTAAGACAAATTCAAATATTTAAGGCAATGTTGTTGAACAAATAGTCGATGGTAGCCATTGACTTCCATTGTATAGAAAAAATAATATGACCCTGAATTTTTGTAAACGGAAATAAATAATGCTGAATAAATAAGCTTTCCATTGGTGTATGTTTTGTTAGGGATTGCACACAATATTTGGTTGAGGTACAACTATGTGAAAATCTGGAATCTGAGGGTGAAAATATTGAGAAAGGTTTTGGTATATTTACAGATGCGTCTACAGATATATTAAAATATCTTCATGGAACATAAACTTTACTTAATATCCTAATGATTTTTGAATTTTTTTTATTACAAATATACCCCAGCAATGTAAGACTTAAGGTCCAAAGTCACACATATCCAATCATTTTGGATGAAACGTCAGTTTGTTCTGAATGAGTTTCTCAAAGGTAGTTCAAAGTTGACTCAAAAATGACAATTGTGTTGTGCTTTCTTTTCTCTTTGGAATACAAAATTAGAAATTCTGTTTGTTTTATTAGTCACCCATGTCCATTCATTTATAATGAATGGGTACTGAAGCTTTGAGCTTCATAAAAGGACTCAAAAGCACCACGAAAACATCATAAATGTGGTCCGTATGACTCAGTCTTTTGAGGTTTTTTGATAACTTTGTGTGATGAAAAAGACCTAGAATTAAGTTGGATTTCACTTATATTCTCTCCTTCACTGCTGCCACTGGATCATTGAATCTGTGAATCATTTCAACCGGTTCATTGAAAAGATCCAACTCAAATAATGATTCATGCAAGCTTTGATTCAAACGGCCGCATTGATTCTCTTGGGAACAGTCTTAATGACCTGCATTTTTAAATAATGACTTAAAGTTTTCTGTGAAGTTATCACATGACTTCAAAAGCATTGAACGTAGCAAATGAGTCATTTGAACTACTTTTATGTTATTGTATGGTCTCCTTTTTGTTCTCAGAAGAATCAATTAGAAAATCCTGTGACTTTGTTCGGATATTGTGGTTTAAGTACAAAAGTAGCATGTTCATTTGCTAAATACTTCCTAAGCTCAGTCTGATTGTATAGCGAATGTTATTTAACAATTATGAATTGCAGTCTGTCATCTTTATCTCAGTTGACGTTCTAAGAAAGGTGGTTTTCCTTACTTTCCCTGGTCATCCGCGGTTTATCCTGTGACGGAAACCACGCCGGGTTTGGTTCTGTGCTGCTGGGTATTCAGACAGCCTGTCACTCCTAATGAGAGCATGCAATTACAGCCGTGTTAAGATCCCACTGCAATTACACCATTAAATGCCAGCAATTATCAGTTACTTAGCGTGCAGTGATTTTAGCATGAGTGCTGTGTAGCCCTGCGTGAGAGTTCCATTACCAGAAGTAGGAGCATGTTTAGAATGACAGGCTTTTGGCATAGATCAAGAGTCACTATTGTTTAAGTCATTCACAGAGTCCTCCCTTACAGATTAAATGACTGTTCGTCAATAGGCTCTGGCTGAATCGGTCCCGGAACATTCCAAGGACTTCGCGTTTGAACTCTTTGGCTGAGGTGCCAGACGGCAGGTCGAACATGAATCACTCCGCCAAAGCCCCTGCAGTTCTTTTCATTCACGCCGCAGAAACTTTTTCCATCTGAATGGTTAATTACGACGCTGACTAACGCTTGGTTGAATGTTAGAGGATTTGAACGGTTTGCTTTGCCATAACAGCGCTGATTCTGAGAAAGGAGATTTTAAAGTCGCCGTGGGCAGTGTTAGGGGAACAACATGTTACATAATCAGGTTACTTTTTGTTAAAATAAAGAAACATGTTACTTTTGTGAATTTGCATCATGACATATAAGTTGTTTTGAATATTGCACACACACACACACACACACATATATATATATATATATATATATATACATAAAAGTATTAAAATCATACTAGGCGTTAGTAGTTATATTATTATATAAATTATACTAGTCAGCAGACATACTGACAAACCATTTCTAAAAGAAATTCTAATAATATGGAAAAATATTACTTTTATTTGCAAAATATTTCCTAATCAAGTGACTTTAGCAAATTACATGCCTTATCTGTGTTTGCTACAGAAAATAAAGTTATTATGGTGACAGATGTGAAAGAATATTCCAGAAAAGTGTACAAATGCATAACGAAATCAAACGTTTAAGATTGCGCGGTACAAGATGGTGAGTGTATTTTTCTCAGGAGTTACAGCTTTCTTCAGCGCTGGTCGTTGGAGGTCAAGCACGTGCCAGGTACTGTAGATCGAGCAACAACAGCTGGCAGGTGGAGTCTCGGCGGGCTCACGGCGGGCAGATGGCTGGTGTAGTATGATTAGGAGGGGGCTGATTGTGTTTGCCTGAGATTGATCAATTCGATCCTTTGTCTGACTGCTTAAGACAATAGAGAGACGGGGTTAATAAAACGCGGCGGTGTGTTGGGACGCAGAGGGAAGCGGGCAGTCCTGATTCAATCGATTGAGTAAACAAAGGATATAGAGCTTAGGATGAGATGTGCTGAGAGGGAGGAACATCATTGAGCATTAGCAGGTTGATACTGAAGAGGAAGAACTTATTATCTGAGTTTGGGTTGTTTGTATAGGCGTTTGTCGAGATGCCGGTAGATTTATTCAGATAGCCATGTATACGTTTCTTTTAAAAGAAATTCGAACTGGAAAAAAGTGATGTGAAATGCTTAAGAGATTAAGACTGATGCGGCAAATTCTCTTTTTTAGTAGTGATCCGATCTTGACATCCGGACTGCTGTGTTTTTAATCATAATGTATATCAAAACATTTATTTATACTGTGGCACATGCAGGATGAAAATGCTAGGATACAGATAAAAATTCTGTAATATTTTGCAACAAGGATTTATACGTTAACATTGCCTAGCGCTAACAAGCAATATGTTTACAGCGCTTATTAATGCTCGTTTCTAAATTTTTGCTCATTCTCTTGCAATTTTTTTGGAAACTAAAGATTCATAAAAGACACAAAGTGCAAATTTTTGGATAGTTATACCATTTCATGTTAAGTTTATTATTAGTGCACAGTACTTAGAATTCCATAATTTGTATGTAATTTGTGTGTGTGTGTGTGTGTGTGTGTGTGTGTGTGTGTGTGTGTGTGTGTTATTTTATTTATTTATTTATTTTTAATTGTGAAAATTTTAAATATAGTTGGTTTTTGTTAATAATAATAAGTCAACTTAGTTGAAAATCCTTAAAGGGATAGTTCACTTCACTTCAGAATTCAAATTTGCCATCATTTACTCAACTATTTACTCATATGTTGTTCTAAACCTTTACAACTGAATGCAAAATATTGATAAATGCCTTCTTTTATTTCCAACCATACAATGAAAGACAATAGGGTTCAATGCCATTAGGGACCTTATTGACTTTCATTGTATGGATGATAACAATTAACAACATTCTTTCAAATGATCTTCTTTGTGTTTCACTGAGGTAAGACTTCATGCATCACAGAATATACATTTTTTTGACATGCTGTTCCTTTTAAGACTCATAAACAAAGGCAGCTATATGTTTGTGGGCAACTTTCGTGGATTTGGCCCTGGAACCAGCACAAATTTGGTGGAAAAGAGGTAGACTTGAGGGAAATCAAATGAAGGAGTGAAGATGGGTGTATAAAAGACGAGACAAGAGGCCTAAAGTCACTCTCTCTCTCTCGGAGCGCCACAGCTCAGGACCCAGGAGATGAACAGAACAGGCTGATGGTATCACACTCTGCTTTACAACATTACCTTCAGCTCAGATAAATGACCAGAGAGAGAGAACGAGAGACTGACAGAGAAAACACAATGATGGAAAGGAACGGAGGGGAAAGGAAAGAGAAAAATCTCGGCCAGAATCTCCTCTATGCAGTCTACAGCAAAATGAGGACTATCGGGGAGAGTTTGATAGGATCCAATTAAAAGCCGTCGTAGATAAAATGATGATGAATTGCAGTCGTGCAGCAGAAAGATGGTTTGCTTCAGACTCAACACACCAGTTCCTCCCCAAACACTTCCACGGAAAGGAAGGAGGGAAAAATGAGCGGAGGAGGAGGGTCATCATTTTTGAGAAGGGAACGGGAAGCAGCTTTTGTATGTTGTAGGGAAGAGGAGGAGAGGTGAATAACTGAAGGAGTCTCGCTTGCTTCCCACAGCGGGGTTAAGAGTGTGTCAGACGCTCCTGTGAGACGAGCTCCTGCTAGGAAGAAGATTCACCATGAGCTCTGAGCTTAATTCAAGAGCTTCAGCCACTTGACTAAAAACGCTCTCATTGCGAAAAACAACACAGCAGTTGCACCAGTAAAACAACTCTGCATAATGAGTTAGCGATACGTTTTGATAGCTTTTTCCATCTTCAAAAGTAGTTCTATTTAGAGATTTCAGCAAACTACAAATCACGAGTGTACAATGTGTTATGTATAAAATATATCAGATATTCTGCTTATTAGATATTTAATCTATTATAATTAAATGTTTTAGTTTATTATGTAATTGCAGGCAGTGGAATATTAACTTTTTTGTTCTTAATTCTTTTGTACTTAATATGTTTTTCTATTTGATTTTTATTACATTTTATTAAATGTTCATTCAATTTATGTATATATGCATGTGTATAATTAAAATTAAAATGAAGCATACGAAATTTTACATATTTTAATGTATAAAAAAATTTGCAATTTTAAAATATATTTATAAAATTACATTAAATTATTATAATACAATACAAAATAACTTACTTTTTAATTGAAATTATAATTTTTATATTTATTTTTATTTAAATTGTATATTTGTACACGAAAAAAAGTAAAAAATATTTTCACAGCAATTAACATTTCATTAAATTCATTAAATATTTCAGAAGATGCTTGTTAACGAATAACAATGACATTTTTAATTCTGTAGGACCAAAATAATAAATTTTGGGTGTTGGATTTGTTTGTGTTAGTGTGTGTGTGTGTGTGTGTGTGTGTGTGTGTGTGTGTGTGTGTGTGTGTGTGTGTGTGTGTTAAACCCCTCCCGATGTGCTGATGTGTTATTTTTACCAAGGCGCACAGGTATGCTATCAAAATGACTAATTATATAAGACTGACCCACACAAAAGGCGGCGTTTTTCTTCCCTCCTCCTCACATTCCAGCAGCTGCTCTGTTTTGTTAACATCGGCACTTTCCAGCCCCGTGGACCCGGAATCTCCCGCCTCACCCGCACGTATCCGTACGCTCCCTCCTTCCCTCCATCCCCCTGATCAATGGGCTTGCCAGCAGAGGACGGGCGCAGGCTGGGGAGATGCCCAGTGTGTCTCTCTATTTCTGGCCTCCATTCATTTTCCCCTGTGAGGGTAATTATGCATTTTAGGCATGCAGGTGGAGAGAGAAAGAAAGAGGACCTGTGCAACTCATATGGCACTCTATTCTCAGACTATTGTAAAAGCGCAACTGCTTACAGCTTTCATACTTTAGGTTTATTATAACTGGATGCATAATGAGAGGAGTTCTGCTCATCTTTTGTCATGTTCAGAAGTTAGTTTCATGCTTGCTTGTTCTCTTTTAAGGTCAGTGTGCAGTTCCAGTCTATGTTCTGCAAAGCAGCTTTACTTTAAGTCTCGTACAAGCAAAGTTATGCTTTTATTAAATTAGTTTTTTTCCCAATTTAGTTTACAAAGATGACTTTGTAATAAGTGGCAAAAGACCTCAAAGATGTTGCAGAAATAGCAGCAAGGTGATTGACAAAATGTTCTGTCACATTTAAAAAAGAAAAAAAGCTTTTATCCCTTTTTCCCTTTTGTAAAACCACTTTTTAAGAATATTTTAGAATTGTGACATTTTCATGATTTTCACTTTTGTCTCTGCAGTGATCACCATAATGAAAACGTTATCTATCTATCTTAAAATCTGCTTTCATGAACATTATATTTTGTGATATTTATTTGCATTATTAACACATTGTTCTTTGCAATGGTCAGTTGATTAATGCTAATTAAAAAATACTATGTTTGAATGCAGTCAATGGTAAATTAATAACAAGTAAAAACAAATAAATAAATAAAAAATGCCCAGGTTCATTAAGGTGTTTAGACTTATTTTTGTCCAGAAAAATGTCATGGAAAATTTATAAATAAATAAAACAAATATCCAGGTGCATTATGATAATTAGATAAAAATGGTCATGAAAAATAAATGCATGCATACGTGCATAAATAAGTAAATAAATAAATAAAATGACCAGATGCATTAGGGTAATTGCATTATGGTATAGTTGTCAGAAAAATGTATATATATGTATATATATAATATATGAGAATTTGAGAATTTTCTAAACCCATCAGCTCAAGATACATTTTCTTGAGGTACAAACAAAACTTGTGAAGTCAAATTCTACAAAATTAAGTGAGTTCATAATAATATATATATCTTTCAATAGGGAATGAAAAATTGTTTTCCTATTGAATTTAGTATATTTTTCTGAGGCAGTTATATTTGTTCTTATTTAATAGAAAATAAACTTAATATAACAAGTCAGTTTTCTTTTAGAAAAAATCTCTTTTAGGTAAAATGCTGAATATTTTTTTAACCCATTTTATAATGTTTTTTTCTTTTCACGTCATAACTGTGGCATGGTGTGGGTGTTGCGATCACAATGAGATGAATATATAGAGAAAGCCACAGTCTAGCAGACACTGACATTTATCAACACCTGTCATGTCAGCTCAGCACCTAAGGGTCTTTTTTTAAAGACCGCGAGTGCATGTGCGCGAGCTTCAGAACGTATGGAATAAGTTGCCGGATCATGGTTATTCTTAATTGGGTCATGTGCGTGTTTCTCCTCACCTTGTGTTGGAGGCCTCCATCGGCCTCATGGGAACTCACACTTGCACAAGCAATTAATTACTCTCCGCCATGTCTCCATGATGACCACGGGCTGAATAATGAGCGTTATTATTCATCCAGTCTGAAGTAGACGCACAGTTCTCCCCGAGCTCCTCTCACGCTGGCCTCTCGCGCGAAACAGAGCTCGCTGTTTTCAACCACCTTTTCCATAAATGCTGCAAATGTGACCTTTTGGTAAAGAACAATACGCCTTTTACTTGTTTCCAGCCATTTTGCGGTCGCCAGAAGTCACATGACCTCGGTCACATGATCTAACCGCCGTGATTAGCATCGAATGCAGCGATTGTCTGACTGAGGTGAGCGGGGAGTGTAATGTCAAAGGCATGTTAATGATGATATGAATAAATCATATCTATGTTTTTGGACGGCCCTCAGAGAACAGCGGCGGCTGTTGTTAAGACGCGACATATGTGTGGGAGGACTGCCGGAGCTCTTTAAAGTTTAATGGATCTGGGACGCTGGTGAGGAGACGTAGGCAGGAGGAGTGTGAGGGTTCACGTCTGCTTAGGGAAGAATGTGTGTTTGTAAGCATAGAGGTCATCTGTGGTCTGCTTGGAGGATGCGTTTGATCAAACCCAAGCGCTGAAAGAAGCTGTCACTGCTTGTCAAAAGAAAGGCCTTGTGACTTTTGGGTGTTCAGCGGTTTACCCTTGACCTTGCGTCTTTCAAAGAGTCATCAACTGACTCTTTGGATTTGTTCAGACAGGCAGCAAGTTTATGCGGATCTGACAATAAGTTAAAAGCTGAAAATCTGTTTACAAGTTGTTCGAAATCTGATCAACGTAATTCCCAAATTCATGTAATAAATCTTTATTTATTTCTGAACCAACCAATCATTAATTTGATTACAGTGACATTCGTACATGGTTTATTTAACTTTGAACTAATCAGCTCTCCTTTGAACCAGTTCAACATTGATAATAATACATTTTAAAAAAATTTTTGCACACTAAATGAGCACAGTAGGATGATTTCTAAAGAGTTACGTGATACTGAAGACTGGAGTAATATTAAATAGTCTACAGTTATTTTATATTGTAATATTTAATAATATCAAATAAATGCAGCATTGGTGAGCATGCTTTTTATGTTTAATGTTTTTAAAGATTTGAACATTATCGACCCCCAAATTTTGGAACGTTAGTTCAGATGTGGCGTTCATCCATTAAATGGTGAACGTGTGATTTTTCAGACTCCGGTGTAAGCATGAACGTGTCAATAGTGCTGTAATCCCTCTGATGTTTATGTTGTCTGATGTGCTTCGTGAGTTCGTCATGGCAAGATGTCATGATGGACATGAGCAAAGGCAATTTTCAGTTTTCCGTCCTCGCCTTCCACTGTGACAGCTACTCAGTTATAGTAGAAGTAAGTCTCTCGCCGTCGCGCTGACACTTAAATCAGTGCTGCGGCAACCAAGTGGATATACCGGATATTGACTGCACTGTCAGAACAAATGGACCTGATTTCATCACTTGTAACTTGACAGACAGGTAAAGTCATAAAGATCAGATTTGAGGGAAAAGAAATGATTTATGTTCCATGTGAACAAAGCCGGCCCTGTGCTCAGTAGTCTACTCTTTAACACTTATCTTGTCGTAACTATTTTTTTCTGTTGTTTGCAAAATATTACGATTGATGGATAATTCAGAATGTTTTTCGTAGTTTCGAAAGACAATAAATACATATGGCCTTGTGCATTTTCTGTTTTTGGAAGCGATCCTACAGTAAAATATGCTCATTTGGAAGCGAATAAAACATTCAAGGTGAAGTTTGAAGCATACCCATGAAAGAGATGTGAGGGAGATTTCAGTGAGAGAAACAAGAGATTCCAAGTCTAGCCCAGTGGAATATTTCAGAGATGAGATCAGCAAGAGCACTGTCTGCTGTCTTTTTCATATTCTGAAAGTTGAAATAAAATATAAATATTAGATGAACAATAAAAAAAGTTAGTTGCATTGTCAAATAGTTGCAGTTGAACTACTAAAACTGATAATAAAAAAATATATAATTAAAAGGCATTAAAATCACAAAAGCACTTAAAGGGTTAAAGGGTTAATCACTTACCCCCATGTTGTTCTAAACCCCTAAAAGCTTTGTTCATCCTCAAAACAGAATTTAAGTTATTTTAGATGTCCCATTGACTGCCAAGTAATGAACACTGTCAGGGTCCAGAAAAGTATGAAAGACATCTTCAGAATGCTCCATCTGCCATCAGCCGTAACATTATGAAGCTGCGAGAATACTTTTTTGTATGGAAAGAAAATTCATTCAACAAATTTGGCACCATAATGCCATCATAGCACCATTTTGGAGAGTATGAAAAAGCGTACTCTTTTCTGTGTCAGGTGCAACACACGGATATGTCTTTTGCGTGTATTTACGCTTTGATTTAAACAGAAGCAGCGTGTGTTGAGCTGACACAGAAGTGATACCCTCCAAAATGTTGCTACAGTGACGTTGCTGTGCTGAATTTGTTGAATAAAGTCATTATTTTTGTTTTCTTTCTGTACAAAAGGTATTCTCATAGCTTCACACCATTACAGTTGATCCACTGATGGCAGATGAGCTATTCTGAGGATGGGTTTCATACTTTTTGTACCCTGACACAGTGCTTGTTACTTGGCAGTCAATGGGACAGTCACAAACCTCCTGAATTTCATCTAAAATAACTTTAAATTGTGTTGAAGACGAACAAAGCTTTAATGGTTTTAGAGCGACATGAGGGTACGTGAATAAGTGATTTTTTTTTTTTTTTTTATTTTGGGGTGGAGTAACCCCAGAATTACTACAACTAAGAATAATAAAATATAATTCCAAATAGTTATAAATAATTTGGTGAGTGAGCTTATACATAACATACAATCAATCAATAGAAATTAAGCATAATGAGAAAAAAACAGTCCTCCATTTTATAAAAAAAAAGATTCAGAATTTCTTTTTTTTTTCACAGGACTAGAATGACTTGATGGTTTTGGCAAAAATTTCTGCACTAAAACTCTATTCTAATGTTACATTAATTTTCTATAATTTACCAATTTGAAATGCACAAAAAACTGACTTGACATGTAATTTGTATGTTCAAGTAGTCTCTAAAAAAACCCCTCAATTTCAGTGGTCACTATTTGTGCGTGTGTGAGTGCGAGCGTGTGTATGTTGGAGACAGTTGAAGCCAAATGAGATGTGTCAGAAAGCAAATTGGAAATGCCAATTTCACTTACGTCCAGGCAACGCGCTTCACGCCTAAACTCTTCTACTTGTTTCATGTGTAAATTAATGGCTTCCGCTCTGTAATTTAGATTTTTGAGCACACCCACACACCCTCTCCGCCATCTATTTGGCCCCATCTTCCTCCCCGTTTCCGTCTCGCTTCCTCTTTCCCGCGCTCCCCGACCCCTCCACTCATCCTGAAACGGCCGGGGCCGTGCAGACAAATCGCATTTCTCTCTGCATGCTAGTTCTGAGTCAGTAGCTCTGCTTGATGAGACGCTTTCTGATACTAGAACCTGGTCTGTAAGTGTGCTGGATGTCTGCTGCTGTTTATCAGGAGTGTGTGTGAATGAGAGGGGCCTTAGAGAGGAGGCTGCTGTCAGGGTGGAGTGTTTTCACCTCCCCCCATATTGATCTGACAGTCTCACAATTGCGTGATGAGAATCCTGACTTGTCTCTCCTTCGCTGTCCGTCTCACTCTGTTGCTCTCTCTCCGTTTTATCCGTCTCACTCTCTTTTTCTCTCTCAAGGATACACACTTAAATGGCAAGATTTACATGGAGCGAGATAAGCCAGCATGTTTCATTCATTCGCTGCCATTTTAGCCGGGCTGAGCTCGAGCTGTGCACCAGAACATGGCTTGCGTGCGTTTTTCTGAGCGCGCTTCATCCCGGCGGCCCCCAGATGCATGTCAGAATCAGTGCAGTAAATCACTGATGCGCTGCACAACAATATGGTCACGTCCAATTGGCAGGATGCACACTTATATGTAGTTTTTTGTGGGTTCTTTGTTGTTCTGTCTTGTTTTTTGTTTTATTTTTGGTCATTTTCAACCTGGTCTTCTAAAAATACATACATTTTTGTGCAACACCGTTTTTACACGCCTTACTACACACTCAATGCGTGGCGCTAAAACACAGATTCAATATAAACCCTGGCACATTTTTGCACATAACATGATATTCTTCAAGCAATTGTGCTAAAATTGCGCTTTATTAATTGAAAAGTAATAAAAGGTGTCAGGGTTTTACTGCCTCTAGTGTTAATTTCATTTTGGAAACTGCAGCGATACATACTTTTATGCCATGAGAGCAGTTTGGTCATTTTAGACGGATACCGACAAAATCATGTCTTGCATTAACGTCAGGGCTTTATGTGTCTAGCTATTTTATTTAGTGTTGTTTTCAACCTTGTAGCAGATTTTAAATGCGAGCATAGAAGAGAGGAGAGGAAAAGATGCGTGAACAATAGGAATCGATTTCCAATATCAACACAACTATCACACTCAATGTGTCCAGCAGTTGTTTTATGTTGAGTATTTTGGCTTTTTCGTATAGGGAGATCCAGGGGTGGGCGATATGATTGATGACTATACGATATAAGTAATTTGATTTCATTTGATATAATAGAAATTTCGTAATTCTTGTCACCGGTGTCAGTATCATTACAAACTAATACTAGCTTAAAACAAACTCAAGTTCACTTATGACAAGTTAAGACATATACTTTTATACACGTGTCCATTTTGTGTATTTTTGTCAGATAGTACCTAAATGTAAAGAAAGCACAGGAAAAGATGGCAAGTGTGGGTAATGTGGGAAGAAGTGCGGGTAATAGTAAAGTTTGAATTGTGGTGAGATGGTTACTATTGTTTAAAGCATTTTTGCATCTATAATGCATGACATTATGGCTAAAAATAAAAATAATTAGTTTAGAAACAAAAAATGTCCTTTTATTTAGTGGGTGGAAACACAACAGAGCGAGAGTAATGGAATTGAGTAATGTTTAGACCCTGATTCAAACTCATTTGTCCCACATTTTGGTATTTTGAACCTATTTTTGTCTTATAAACAGAGCAAGGACAGGAAGTGAGGATAAGAAATGGGAGTAATCGGATCTGAAAATGTTGCGAGCTGCAGTGTGCATTGTGTCATTTACTATTTTATTTTCAGCCTTTTTGTCTTTTATGGTGGATAGACATACTTTAGAGACAGGAAATGATGGTGATAAGCAGGAGAAATCGGTTTGGAAAAGCCATGACTCATATTAAAATCCATATTACCCTCATGAGCACTACAGATCAATTTACAATCTTTTTCACAGGTTTAAAATGTCTGTAAAAAGTATTTATTGAGAATTGTTTAAGAACACCTATTACCTGTTATAAAACATAACCCTTTGTGGCTTTTTGCTTTATTTTATGACCGGAAGAAAACATCAAGTGTGAAGAACAGTTTGGAATAACGTGTCTTTCTTTGTTTTCTTTCTCTCTCCAGTATGACTATGAAGGAAATGACATCAGCGATCTGCCGGTGGATCTCTCAGTTGTGTGGAATGGAGATTTTGTCATTGACAACCCCTACAATATCCAAGGTAAAAGTCGCATCCGTTCTTCTGTAGTCGCTCTTTCTGTGTATCCACACCTCTTCTCCAGTATGTCTGTGAAGACAAATTAGGTCCGTTTTATGCCTGGCTGCATGTCAGGCCTCACTGCTCTCCATACAGCTTATCTGGTCCTTCCTGAGCTGTGGCTGCAACTCGCTGCTGCTAAACAATAAGAAACCACGTGAAACCCTCATTGGGATAGAATGAAAAGGGCGGCAGCAGAGAAGAAAGTGTGGTTTTGGGTTCACATCCCCATCAGCTTGACTCTTCAATAACTCAAGATGACCGTTTTGGTCATTTTGGGTAGAGTCCAGATCTATTTGTTGCTAATATTTCAAGTGTCAGGCTGGTAAAGAGCTATTTAGAGAGAGCGGTGAGTGAACGGTGACTCTAGAGGACCGTCCAATTGTTCACCACAGTTGGGCGAATCAAGATCTCAGCACCTTGACTGATAGCGACACGTCATGCATTTTCGTTCTTCTTTTCCTCATGTCTTTGCTGTCTCTGAACCATAAAAATACTACTTTCAGATCCAATGTTTGTGTAATATCCTATCTGGTCGATTTTTGAAGGAAGCACAGATGCATGCTTCACATACTGATGATATTTTATTTTAGTTAAATATTTATTTTATTATTTTTTTTTTTCTCCCTCTCTTGAGTACAAAATCACCATGCAGGGTGATTTCTGAATGATTATGTGGCACTGAAGATTGGAGTAATGGCTGGTGAAAATTGAGCTTTGCAATCATAGTAATAAAATCTGAATGAAATATAATAGTAATTTAAACAATTCACAATATTCTGTTTTACAGATTTTTTCACATAATGCAGCTTTGGTGTGCATAATATAATTCATATTTTACTTTATTTAGAAAGTTTAAAAGTGGTATATAATATAAAAGTTAGTACTGGTGTCTACAAAAAAATGCATAGAACAAAAAAACAAAATAGGGTTAAATATTAATTAATATATATGGCCCAAATCTCTCATCTCTCTCTCTCTTTCGCTCTCTCTCTCTCTCTCTCTCTCTCTGTCTCTCTCTCTCTCTCTCTCTCTCTCTCTCTCTCTCTGTCTCTCTCTCTCTCTTTCTCTCTGCACTGTCTTTACAGCACAATAAATTTATTCATCTTCTCCACACTGCAAGAGAAAAAGCCCCAGCTTTGCCCTGCTGTAAAGTGGAAATGTTAATGTAATTAAATCATTCATTTGGTTCAGTTTAATTAGCGCAGCGTTACTTTTAAGCTTAGCCGTGGCTAATCAGATTAGCATGAGGCTGAGACGGATGGATACACTGTCTCCTTTGAAGTCCGGCGGCAGTCTAAGACGCCCAGCCAACAGAACATTCACCCAGTCCCCTGAAGCTGCCATCTTTCTCTTTACAATGGGAATTTAACATCTGTAATTCGATAATGGTTAGCTGTAGCTGAGGTGATACATTTGTTTCATTCAACTTTTAATCACACTTTCTTTCAGTTTATAGTCAAAAGAGAACTAGAGAAACATTTTAGATCAAGAAAATAGCAGAATGTATTTGTGCTTTAATTTTTAGCTTCACAAATCACACCATTAATTGCATTTAACTCTTTTGTGACTCTGAACCAAAACCTTGACCTTAAGGGTCAACTTTTTTATACTTCATCTGAAATAAGTTAAGAATAAATAAGTTTTCAGTTGATGTATGGTTTTACAAAATGTACAATACAACATTTAAAAGCTTGTCCTTAGTAATTCATATTACTTTTAAGGCATGACATTTACAAATATCTTCATGAAACATGATCTTTATTTAACATCCTAACGCATTTTGACAAAACAATTATTTTACAGTACCATTATCTTGGTACTGCTTTTTTCTGTTAATTAAACAAGCCATTTCTATATGATTTTATCATATAAAAGAGTGTATTTATTAGACTTATATTGTGCAGGTGAATCACTGTAACACACCTAAAAGACACACTGGTGTTTAAACAATAATCACATTTCTAATAATGACAATAAACACTTCTTCAGTCGAGTAATGTAGTTCATTAGCTCAACTGCAGATGATTTATGGTTGCCAAGCAACTTGGCTCATTAATATAGAATTCATCTGATGTGCGGTCGCAGGTTTTGTCCTCTGCTCTGCGTGCTTATTTATCCCTGTCTTTATCGCTCTTTCTCTCGGTAGCGCACCTGTACAAGTGTTACGCCATGCGGGACAGCTGTGGGATGTGTTTGAAAGCGGATCCCCGGTTCGACTGCGGCTGGTGCGTGCAGGAGAAGAAGTGTTCGCTGAGACAGGAGTGTGCTCCTCCAGAGAGCATCTGGATGCACCCCAGCGCAGGAAACAGTCGCTGCGCGCACCCCAAAATCAACAAGGTAGCACCCGCTCCCATTCTGTCACACCCCATTTAACACATTCAGTATTTACAAGGCTGTCAAACACACTTTTTTTTATTGTGTGAGCATTTAACAGGTGTTGTTTTTGCAGAGCGGCGTTGAAGGTTTTTCAGTGGTGCTTTGCATCCTATGTTCAGCAAAGAACCTATCAAGTGCAAGGCTTTAAGTTGCTTTGCGTTTTCTTTAAAGATTATTTTTACGTTTGTATACCTAAAATGTAGAAGTTACATACAGTGTTTAATTAGGGCTGGGTATCGTTTAAGAAATGCTGATACCGATACCCTGAGTTTGACCGGTTCCTGAAAGATACCTTTTTCGATACCGATTTTATGAAACTTTTTAAACAAGATTACATTCACCTTGTTGCCATTTATATAGACTCAAAGCCTCATGTCCTGAGCCACTGCACAAAGGAACAAAATATAGCCATACGTAATAAATCAGTGCAAATAGATTTTATTAATTTCAAATAGTTCTCAGTTTACACGTCCGTTATGCTACCTTTACACTAGTGCGTGTTCTCTTTAAAATGCATATTGCTCAGACAGAATCATCATTTCTATTAATTTTCCACAGATTTTAATATTAGCAAATTCAATGTCATCTGCCTGTTTTTGATTTGCTCTTCCATGATTGCAGATCTAACTATAAAAAATAATATTTTTCAGCAATATTACATGACCAAAACACACATTAGACGGCAATCAGAAGTTATTACAAACACTTGATGGTGGTTTGAAGTGAGCTTTAAGTAAATGCAGAATATAAATCTTATTTATTGTCTTATGTAGCATAATGCATATATTTTTTCATTATTCGATGGTACTGAGGCAGTTTTGGTCGGTACCTAAAAAGCATCGTACTCGATACACAGCCCTAGTGTTTACATTATAGGTGTCATCCTTTGTTCATTGAAACACCTTTGTGGTTTTGTGAAACATAAAATAAAAACAAAACTATGGATTTGAAAGAAATCACATCTCAGCATAAAAGTACGTTCATAGAAGCCATATGTTTACTTCCCGTATGCTAACGATGGTGCACTGTTTCTCAGTTTCTATAATACAGACGCTCTTCATCTAAGAAAAGAAACAATAGACCTCCATTTTAGGATTTCTACAGCGGCTGTGCCAAACAAATCTCTCGCTGTGCTTTTATTGCCATGCAGCGGTGTATTGATACTAATATACTGCGGTGTGCCAGTGCTGGCAGCTGGCAGTCTGAGAGACAGCGGTGTCTCTCAGTAAGATTAGCCCCTGATACTGGGTAATTGCCAGTGGCACAGTTGCTAATCCGTTAGCTCATGCCTGTCTCTCTGCTTACTTATCACTCTATAACCAGAGCTGAAAGCTTGAATGAAGGAAGAGGTAGAGACAAAGAAAGGAAATGGGGTATGCTTGTTTTCAGTTCACATTGAATCAGCTGATCGGTTTGAATCACCGAGGCTTGTGAAGTCATGCGGTACCTTTATGTGAAGAACAAAGTAAATTGTGCAAGTCATTTACAGATTTTACTCTCGAAGTTCCTGGAGACATTTGTTGGTGACGTTAAACATTGCAAATTCTGTCTTTCTTGTGACTAAACATAGTTATAGTGATGAAGATTAAGATATTAAAGCGAAAATACAATGCATTAATGTGTTCAAACCAACAAAACTCTGTAAAAACAGTAACACAGGCTGTACTTCCTTCACAGACTCATTTTTGGGCATTTGTGATACAGCTCTGATGTTATTAGAGGGAATACAGAAGGGTTGTGAATAAGGTCCAAAATAAACACTCGCCAAATGTGAGTAAAATTGTCTTTGTGGAGTAAATAAAAGGGAGTTAGTAGCCAGTTGGCCCAGTATTAGGCACTGTGGCAATCAATGGTTTAATTCAAATTTTGAGAATGATAATTTGATATTTAGCATTGCAAATCAAACCATCCACTAAATAGTCAGTAGGGATATTTACCATCATTAGTTTGCCTAGCATACTTCATGAACTTCATGTTTTTGTCAAAATATCAGCACTAGTGTTAATTAAATACCATTTTTGTTGTTTTTGTATTTAATTTGTTTAATTTTTAGGAAGAATATACTTTTGAGCAATTTTGTTTTGTACTTGATATTTTTATTTTAATTTTAGTTATCCAGTAATTTTAGTATGTTAATTTCAGTGTTTAAATGTTGTCTTGTTTAACTGAAACAACTTTAGGTTGGCATTTTTCATTACATTTTAGATTTTTGCCATTAATAATTAACTTTAATTAAATTAATTGTAGTTAACAGTACAAATAATTTATTGGGCCAGAGCATAAATTTTATATATAATGTCCTAACAAAATGAATATTATGCTATCCCTATATATTCTTACAGTCTGTCCTTTCCTTCATTCCTTGCTTTTCTTCCATTCACGTCAGAGTCGTGTGACTTAGTATATTAGCCTGTGGATAAGCTTCTAATTTCATTTGGAATAGAGTATTTAAACTGGGATTTTCTGTCTCTGTCTCTCAGAGAGACCCTGGGTATGAGTAGTAATTGAATTTGCTTTATGTCTGTCTTATTGTCTGCTTTTTTACGTCTCAGTTGAAGCTGTCTGCTGACGTCAAAGTTGTGCTTTTTTACTCTAAGTGCCGTAGAAGTTCATAATACCCGAAGAGAGCGAGCCGTTACCTTTTCCATTCAGTACAGACACACTGACAATCATGGGGAAAAGACCTTCCTAAGCTGCTCACTAGCTCTTGTGTTTCCCAAAATGCACCTCTTCGGCATCAATATCGCATTAACTTGCTCAGAGTGTAGATTCTCTCCATTTCTAATTACAGCAGGGGAAAATGCACCTAACCAGGGCCAACAGCAAGGTTTCTTATAGCAAACAACCTTTTCTTTATCTGGGATTTTCTCTCTCTGTCACACACACACACTCTTATCACACCTCTGTCAACAGTAAGCAGCTCTGATAAGCTTTGACACTGAAATATGTAAAATATACGTGTTGTTCTGCCTTGTTTTTCATACAGCGAGATGAGGTCAGACAGGCAATGGGAGGCGGTAGGAGTCTGATTGGCTGTTTAGTTATGCGTTTGCCTAGTGTAGGTAACAAAATGAAAATAGTCTTAAGCCTCACATTCCTTTAGGGAGACGGACTTCTGCTGCCGCCCATCCAAGTCTGGCCATGATTGGACGCCACCGAGCTACATGTAAAACAACCCCTCTGAAACCAATTACAGGCCGCTTTCCCCTCCTTGTTTCGTTATGCTGTATTCTTTATTGGCATCGCTCTGTACAAAAAGCCAATTTTTGACTCTATGGTCTATCTGAGGCTCTAAGATTGGCTTAGGGGAGAGGATTTGAGAACATATGCTACAAACTAGTAATATTGGATGGGAAAATAGGGAAAAAAGGAAGCAAATTAGGGCCCCGGAAAGCTACATAACTGAAGCGACAGATATGGCAGAACTTTGATGCGTTTTTCCATTCTTCAGCAGATTGGTGGAGGCTCTATAAATAGGAGGTTTTCTGGGTGAAATCCCAAGTGAAGCTGTTGTACCCGTAAGCAAAGACACTTAACCTCAATTACATCAGGAAGCATGCAGCCGTAGACATACAGAAAATGGGGGTGCCAGACAGAGCTGTGTTGCACGTCTGGCTGAACAGCACAAGTAGATGTTTCAACCAGTGGAATTCGACTGCAATTTGTCGCCAATTTTTTATTTATTTATTTTTTAAGATTTTACCCATGCTGCATTTCTGTGTTTGCCAAAAGATGAAAGACACCTTGCTGATGAAGATCAGGGAAAGACAGGCAAACAGACAGACAGCAGACAAACGCAACATCAGGAAAGCGTTAAGCCTCACACACCATGCAGGTGGCTTGTGGGCGGATAGGATCTGGAAGACGGGGGTCTTTAGACGCCCCAATCTGCCCCTATTCTTTTCACCCACCGTCTTTTCTGAGTCCTCCCACTCTCCTCCATTGTCATCCTCCCACCTATTGGCGGAGAGCTGGGGAACGCGACACACAAACAGTAATAATCTCGCAACTGGATATCGGCAGGAGGCTTCATGCATTCTGGTGCACTTTAATCTCAGTAATTGCATATATTTTTTGTAATGTATCGTTACCCAGAGCTGATAATGAAGGGAGATTTACTTAACTGTGTATAATTTAACAAGGTCCTGGGGGAGAACGTGTGTGTATTAGTGTTCTCCCAGTTGTGTTGAGAGATATTATTTTTATCTATCATTTCGCTTTAAGGCTGATTTAATTAGAAACGTATAAATTGTTTTTTTTAACATAATAAAAGACATCTAATGTAGGTTAATTTTACTGTAATCCCGAGCGACAGGCTTCAGTCCAAATTCTGCAATTTTCAGGTCAAGCCAACTGTATTACAGTACATGCATTTAAAACAGCTTGTATTTAATTTAGCTTCTCAGGCTGTTGTATTGACAATGCAGTGTGGACCGAAGCATTATAATTGCACTGTCCAGTTCCTGGGCTTACTGTAGTTTTGTGAGGACAAGCTTGCATTAAGTTGGTTCTGCATTTCAGCTTATTTTTATCAATATGTGAAGCAGCCAGCCTGTGCTGTTTATGGAATTTGGCAATCCAGTGAATTGTTCTTTCTCAAAAGTGCTCATTGTATCAATACTCTCAACCTTGTTCCAGGCATAAGTTACAGTACATGTAGGCAGCCAATCTGAGTTGCCCAGCTCTTGCCAGTTATGTATGCAGCAAGTTCGTATACCTTTTAGAACTGATTTGAAAATGCCTCTCATATATAAGGATTCAAGAATGTGGAATTAAAATTACTTGAATTTTAAACAAATGAATATACCATTTTATGGTAAATGTTGGTTTGTCAAATCAGAAAAGAAAGATCAAAAAGAAATAGTCGAATGGTTGCATATCAGGATAGGTGGTTGGTTTGATAATACTAATAATTGATATATACATGGATAAATATTTATTTTAATTAGAATTATTATTATTAGAATTATCATACCAGAATGAAAAACATGTACCTTCCCAGAACTGTGTTGAATTTCTTTCAGTTTAATTTTCCTGCTGTTCCAGATCAGATTCTACTCCCACTTCCTGTGTTGTGTGGCCAGTTTTAGGTTCCAGTTGAAAGGGAATTATTTTTCAGTTGTCAGTGTGGCTGAGGCAGTAACAAAATGAAAAACGGAATTTTATTGTAAATATTTTAATTTCACAATTGTTGAATGTATGGTTTGCTGTGATGCATAATTTTTCACAAAGGAGTCCCCCAAGGCTCTATTATAGGCCCCCGGCCATTGTGGCAGTAATGTAGCTGAGGCCCAGCTCCAGATATCTGTGGAGACCTTGTGGTCGAGAGATCAGGCGTGCAGAGTACCTGTAATTCCCTCATGATGACTGTTACAGGGCTCCGTCCTGCTGTTACCACTGCACATCATTCACCATATTTGTTTTGTCATGCCACACCTGTCCTCGTTACGGAGAATAATCCGGCTAAATAAATCACATTATCCTACTGCCTTGCGCCATGCGGCTCTGAAGCGTGGATCCGGGAGCCTGGGTAATAAGTTTCAATTAGAGGATGGATTGAGGGGGGGTTGGAGGGAGGTGTCTTACCAAGCCCAGCATCAGGGGCTTCTGCTCCCCTGCGCCGAGGGGTGATTTGTCTCCATTAAAATGCAAGGCATCTGAGTTTGTGTTGTAACTGTGAGACTATAAGGAGCTACAAAGTTCAATGCCAAGACCTGTCAACTGACCAGAGGTCCAATAAATGTTCTACAGATATCAGAATTTAAAAAAAATGCCCAGACTATTTTTGTGTTTTTACATTTCTTGTATTGTTGTCTGGCCCATCATAGCATCATTCCACCTCCATTCAAACTAATGTCTCTGTTTAACTCATTGTACAGCTGTTACCTGAGACTGGACCACGGCAAGGTGGAACCAGACTCACCATCACCGGAGAGAACCTGGGTCTACAGTTTAGAGACATTATGACAGGTGTCTGTCTGGGAAAAGTACCCTGCGTTCCTATTGAAGAGGAATATGTTAGTGCAGAAAGGTGGGGGAAAACTTTTGCAATTTTTCTGTTTTGTTTAATAGAGTGAATCTGCTTTGAAACAATCGGTTTTGTATAAAACTCGACTTCATTACTGCCATATTTAGTTTTTTTTTTTTTAAAGGAATAGAAAAACAGTGTGTTCTGTGGATTCTACTGCTTTTTTGAACAACTTGCCAATTGTTCAGAAGATCTATAAGTGTAAAACACTCCTGCTTTTCACTTGTCAAACTCCACGGAGTGCATTTTTAATACATTGTTAGCACTGGCTATCTGATTTTTTTTTTCTTCTCAGCATTAGTGTATAGTAGTTAAACTGAACACATTTTGCCCTTAAATATATCACGAATCCTTGCATTACAGAAACCAGTGTAGAAAATGTAGAAAAAAGTCTGAAAATTCCATCTGGCCAAGTAATAAATCAGACATAGATTAATTATAGTAATAATATTTACTTGTGCTGTTTCATATAAATCCATCCATTCACCTTCGTCCCCTTGAGGCCTTTGGTAACTTAGTGGTGCTTTTAATCATGAACCCTAAAGAGGATTCTGACATTTTTCTCTTCTGCAGGATTGTGTGTCTGCTGAACGACGCCACAGGATACCGCGTACAGGAAGCCCAGGTGGAGGTGTGCGTTAGAGACTGTCTGGCTGACTACAGAGCCCTCTCACCCAGGGCTTTCACCTTTGTGGTGAGTCTCTAAGAGTCTGGAGACGCTTAATCTTACAGATATATTCAGATCTGCCTGTCTATTGGATAATTTAAATGCAAATCAGATACATATAATTCCAAACCTGTGTATAAATGCACTACCCTTATTTCTAACTTTCATCAGCTTTGCCATTACAGGAATAAATTACATGTTTTAAGATATGCGACCTGTGCTGGCAAAATGAGTAACAATGAGCATTTTGAGTTATTTTTATTTTACATTCTCCATTAAAACACTTCAAAATGATGTATGTTTTGTTGAAATCACAAAATATGAACTGCACTACACCCGCTTGAAGTCGATGAAGTCAGCAAAGTCAATTCGGAGAAATTGCTATATTAATAAAACATAATATGGTCATTTTTTATTTGATATTTGTTATTAATAATAAGAATAGATGCAAAAAACAGCAGCAGTAAAAAAAAATAATTAAATAAAATAAAATAACCAAAAGCATTCAAGTAAGAAAAACAAATAATAAAATGTAAAAATCACTTCAGTGAGCTGGGGGTAAACATAAGAGACTTTTACCAATAGAGAAAAAGTTTACCAATATTTTCCAAATCGAATCTTTTGAACGGTAGTGTAGTCAATAATAATGTTTGAAATAAAATTCCAGTAACTAACAATGTGTCTCTTTGATGTAATTTTCTTCCTTAGACGCCGTACTTCACACGTGTTCAGCCCGTTCAAGGACCTCTTTCAGGGGGAACCAGAATCACTATTGAAGGAAACCATCTCAACGCTGGCAGCTCTGTTGCAGTCAACATTGGGCGCCACCCTTGTCACTTTAAAAAGTAATGCTTTTCTTTATATCCTCTTTATCTTTTTGTTGGTGCCTTTGGTTAACAGTTTCCCAATTCTGAAAAGGAATTCTAAATTGTGAGATATAAACTTGCAATTGTGAGGAAAAAAAATGGGGTTGGAAAGATGAATCAAAATTTTGAGATGTAAAATCTGAATTTTGAGAAGAAAAGTGCACAATTACAAATTTACAAGTGTAAATTCTGTGGGGAAAAAAGGCTAAATTCAAGTTGTAATCACACTTAGAAAATGGATTCTATGAGGATTCTATTATCTTATATCAGGAACACGTTTCCATAGTTTATTAATAAGTCAAAAGCCCCACATATAAAAAAAGCATACAGTTGTCTGTTTGGCTGCCCTTCTGTCTGTCTTGTTATCGTTTTATCCCTCCATCTGTCTGGCTTTCTTTCTAACTTTGTGTTTCTGTCTGTCATATAGTTTCTGTTTGTTTGTTTGATTGTTTTATACGTTCCATAGGCTCTGTGCCAGTCGTTTTGATGGTTAGCCTGTTGGCTGTTTTGGTGAAGCATTTGCCAACATACAGTCTCCACTCGCTTGTTAATGTGGTCCTTTTTTCTCTCTCTCTCTCTCTCCTTTTTCATCTGCCAAGTTGTCTCCCTCTGTCTTTATCTGTATCCTTCCAAAAAGCTGTCTTCCGGCTTCTCACCTTAGCACGTCCACCTGTCATTCCGTCAGTCAAAACGCCCAGGCCCGTTTTTTTTTTTACCCCTCGGCATGTATCTACAGCATAAAGAGACACTTTGAAGGCAAGAACATCAGCTACGTTATGGCACAGGCGGTCCCGGTCGATTGTGCGCTTCCGTTTGTGGATGGGGACAGTGAATGAGTGTTCCTGCCGTCCGCCTGTCTATCGGTAGCACCAGACCGCTCTGCATTGCAGCGGAGAATAAAAACATTGTCTCGCTGCCAAGTCTCAGACATGAGAGAGGGAGAGAATGAGGATTACCGCGGTTCTCGCTGACTGAGACGTCAGCCACACCTGGTCTCCGAGCCAGGGTTCACTTCACAGAGAAAGTCCACTTCCTGTTAACCCATTCCGCGGGGGCGTTAAAGGGATGGTTCAGTCGAAATGAATGTTCTCAAATCACTTACTTTCCAAACCCGTATGGCTTTATTTTTATTTTAAAAAAAGATATTTTGAATCATGTTTGCATTGCTTACTTCAGTGAAATGAAAAGGGAAGGAGGTCGAAGTAAATTTGTGACCCAAAATAGCCACAATTAACAGAATTATCTACCCAAATTTTAAACTCTTTTGTCTTTCTAGACCTCTTTGACTTCCTAATGCGACTTTTTTGTTCTTCTGCTCTGAGAAATTTTTCAAAATAACAACTTTTATAAAAGACCGTATAAGTCGTTTTGCCTTATAAAGCATCATAAAAGTCTTTCACTTCACTTCCTGTCTGCTCTGATTTGTCCTGTCATGTAAAGGCAAAAACACCAAAATGTATAAAATTATAAAAGACATTTGCGCACTATCCATAAAATATCATTGCCAGTCTAAATGTGAATGAATTATTTACTAAAAGCTAGCTTAGCTTTTGTCCCTAGCATACTTTCATTGCATGGAAATGAGCAACTTGGACATTTTGTAAAACATCTGCTTTTATGTTTTGTAGAAAAGAGAGCTAAACAGGTTTCCATGACATCTTCATTTTCAAATGAAACCTCCCTTTCATATGCCCTGCTTCCTCTGTGTGTGTGTGTGTGTGTGTGTGTGTGTGTGTGCGTGTGTGTTTTGTATCTTCCATTCATAATATCCAGCAAATTCGTATTCAAATTTATTCTACATGTCTGTAATCCAAATTACATATTTAAAATGCAAAATCTCGAAAAAATATCCCAAAGCAATGATTGCATTTTGCACTTCATTCCGTTGAATGTCTGTATATTTTACCTTTGAGGAAATTTCTGCCTTATCCACTCCACAACTCGCTCTCTTTGCACTCTTCCATCTTTTTATTTTTATATTTTTATTTTTTTGTTTGTGACAACCACCTTGTCAAAATATGTGCAGTCTTCAGAGGATTTCTGGGGTGTGCATCTTGAAAAGCGTTCCCATGGCAACGTGCTAAGGGGATGTGCATGGAGATTGCAGGCACGTCTCCAGTACAGGAGGAGAGAGTAAAGCAGACAGACAGAAAAAAAACACAGCCCAAGTCTTTGAAACCCATATGCTTGTTAACACAAATGATGGAGCTTCATCAAACATACTTAACTTTTACTGAGTACAGAATCTGTGTCATGATGAAATATGAATATGACGACATGCTTACACAGCACATGCTCTAATAGGGATGAGAATTACAGTAAACATTTCATAGCTCTTTCTCTAACACACCTTCCTCTGCTACTGTAGGCGGAGCTCTAAAGAGATTGTGTGCGTGTGACCCGGCTGGCGTGATCGCGGGAAGTACTCCGGTTATGGTGGACATTGACTCTGCTGAGCTGAGGAACCCTGAGGTGAAGTTTAACTACACAGAGGACCCCACCATCCTGAAGATAGACCCGGACTGGACCATTGCTAGGTAGGCAACGCTACTATTACATGCTCATCGTTTCAGTTGTTAAAACCGAAATATTGTGACTTCACGATACAATGGACACCTGGCTACAATGTTGTTTATGTTTCCTATTACACTGAGCAGAGAAGAATCATGGAGTAAAGAGTAAAGTTTGAATTTGTTTCCCAATATTCTCTTAATTACTCATTACATTACCTCTCTCTCTCTCTCTCTCTCTCTCTCTCTCTCTCTCTCTCTCTCTCTATATATATATATATATATATATATATATATATATATATATATATATATATATATATATATATATATATATATATATATATATATATATATATATATATATATATATATATACTTTTGTTATTATAAAGATGGAGAACAATGATGTTTTTTTAACTTTTAACTTTAAAGTCATTTTAAAAAAACACACATCAAATTTCTTTTAACTGTATTGTAGATTTATGGCCCATATAAACCATATAAGGTTTTAGTAATAATTCAAATCCAAAGAATAGGGATGGTCACAACTATACCAATAATTACTTAGTGGAACAATATCTTACTTAACAATGTATTACTTTCAAAATGATTTGTGGAAGTGTGCTAGGGATTTAAAAGGATGAATCTTTTTCAGAAAATGCATTTTTGAACACTTGATCTAGATATGTGAAGCTTTCAGAGAGAAGGTATTTTGTATATACATATTTTTTTATAGTGGCATTGTGATGAGCACATGTGCTCGTGACATATATTAAATATAGTGTTGTAGTGCTCATGTGGTAGTCATGGGTTCAAATCCAACCCACTTTGCTTCCCAGTTCACCTGTCATCATTTTCTGTCATCTTTCTACTTTCGCTTTTAATAAAAATGGCAAAATTAAAAACCGTGGCAATTCCTTCTGCCTCGCTGAAGGAAGTCGGAACAACAAAGAAGTAATAAAAATCAATACGAAGCCATTTGTGTTACACTTTCTCTTGACACATGAGCAGAACTCATTAAGAGGTTGAAAAATGAGATTCTTTTAGGCTAGGCTCCAGAGTCGCTCCCTTCACGCCATCAGACGTCTGCACCTGCGAACGGAGCCGCTGTCAGGTGATGTTTTTGCAGCTTTCCAGGGAGGAGCAGCGATTTGCACTAAAGCATGTCTGGTCTGTCGGTGTCAGGGGTGGAATAAAAACAACAAGTCTATAGAAACACCATCAGCAGTGTCAGATGGGGCAGGCAGGATGGAGCACTTATCACCTGCAACTTCACTGCTCCTGCGGGTTATAGAGCGAGCTCTTTAAAAGCCTGTAGATGAAAAGAAGCTCTCAACACTCCCTCCCTCTCTCTTGCTCCTTCTCTGTTTCTATCACTCACTTTCTTATTTACTTTTGTGTGGTGTCAGCGTTCCGCTCTCTGAGAGCAAAAAGGTGAAAAATGTAAAGCTATAGAGCCAAGCTATTGTCTTTATGCACTTAGAAGACATCTGTGTAGAACAATTGTTAGGTGTTTTGCTTTCAAAGCGGTATTTGAATGACTTCTGATGTTTCGTTAAGGTTATGTTCCTAGTCTAATGTAACCAGAGCAGTGACTAAACAGAATAAGGTCTGGTTTAAATTATAGCTTGATATAAGCCAAAAAATAGAAAGAAAGAGATTATCTGAACAGTGATATTTAATTTGGCACAAAATTGTATAATATATACCATATAAGTACTGTGTTGTATTATTGTATTTAGGTAATTATACATTGTGCATAGCACTATGTGATGGGAAAAAGTAGTATTTGTGTATTTGATTTAAATTATTGCAGAATTATGTCCTTTAATAATTTCTCATCTGTGTGTCTATATAGTGTGTGTGTATGTGTCTGTATATGTGTGTGTGTATGTATATATATATATAAATATATATATATATATATATATATATATATATATATATATATATATATATATATATATATATATATATATATAGTGTGTGCATAGAAAATTACATTTTTATGTAAAATATATAAGAAACAATTAAATTACAATAAACTTTAGTTTATGTATTTTTCATGTGTGTATACAGTATTATAGAAAACACTACTATATATAAATGTCCTGTTTGGCAGTTAATACGGTAGATATTGCATACATTTTACATTTTTATGTGTGTATGTGCGTATGTATATAAGTCGTATTATATTTGAGTTTGACTGAAGAAGTTCCTGGCTTTTTTCTGTACTCACAAAAGATTTGCGATGCGGTTATGTCACGACACACACATACTCACTAGTCTGTCTGATTGTGTGTTTTTTTGCTGACCCAGACCACCACAGTCAAGCGTGCACTCTTTCCACCGAGCCCTGCTTTGAACGGGGCCATTATCCCCCAGGAGTGTGTACCACGGTACCTTTCCCCCCTCCATCTGCCTCAGAAAAACAAACGCACACACTCAGGGATCAAAGCAGTACCGGAAATGACTGCGCCTGTGCAGAAGTCACCCCTAGCTTGAACAGACATAACCAGAACCCAAACGTTGTGGCCCCAGAGCCTGTTAGTGTGCGCCGACTGAAGCTGTATTGATTTGAGCTGAAAATGCCCTTCAGGGCCACGGCGCAGCAGGTGTCACAGAGGCAAACAGGCAGAGACATCAGCGGCGGTTCGGCGTGAGACTCAAACTCACAGACCTCGTATATGTCAACAAGCTTGTGAACACAAGACGTCAGTATTGGAAACCCTAGGCACATTACTATCTTGAAACAATTGCGTGTTCGATCAGCCTAAAAAGCAGGATAGCATCATCAAACAAAGACGGATGCCAAGATATCAAAAGTTAGGACAAACAAGAAATAAGCACAAAACCTGCCGTGCTAGTGCATACACTTGAAATAAGTTAAACCACATTTTGACACAAGTACTGTAGCACATCTGGTTTAATGTCATTTGTAAGCATTGAGGTTGGTCGCTGCCAAAGTAATACAATAACAGGGCTGCATGCTTGCAATGCATCAAGTGTACAGTTGCATACTTGCAAGCATATGCTTGGAATGAGATATCTTAGATAGTGGTAGGCAGAGGCAGTGTAGGCAGTGTGTCTTTTTTCTTGTTCCCTAAAGCCTGTACCTGAGTTAAGAGAGATTTCTCTCTGAGACGGACACAGACACAAAAAAAAAGAGAGACTGAAAGAACTCCACACATACAGTGCGCTGTGAACAAGCAGGTCTCCAAAACTCTCCAAAACCCTGCTAAGACAAATCGAGCTCTAGGGTTAACAGATTTCCTATTGAAACAGGAAGTAAGGCAAAGTTAAAGGTCTCAGTATTTTTTTTTTTTTACCAAAAATCTGTCATTTAATGATGTTTAGCTATAAACAAATTTCGGGAGAGAGCACGCACTGATAATTAACGCGTGCTGGCTTCTCGTTTCCTAATCACGCAATTATCCAACCAGAGCAAGAGAAGCCTACTATAAATTCGCACAAGCTTCTTACCTCGATATCTCGTTTCGAGCATGGTATCCAGCATGTCCGAACAAGACCAATCGCCAGAAACCTACGAAATCGAGGACACCGAGCCCTCCACGACTCCGCTGAGCAAGCACGCTAACGCCCGCCCGAACTTCAAACGAGCGGCGGCGCCCAGAGGCAGAAAACTAACGCGAGTGACTATCCTTTCGCCAACGCGATTAAGATCACGTTCGCCTCCACCTGCCAGACGTCCTCAAGCTTCCCAGCTTCTCCCTACCGTGCAGCCTTTTCTTCCGCTCCATCCGCAACAAAATGGACAATTCCGGCTTTTGCGTCAAGCACTCGCAAACGCGAACATTCCGTTCTCCCGCCGCTAACAAAGCCGAGCTTCTCTCGCTGTACTCGACTTATCAAACAGGCGCAGCTTCGCCAAACATTTCTCCTCCAGCCAAAAGAAAGGAAACAACTAGAAGAAGCCGTAATTCTCCCAGGGGAAGACCGAGAAGTCAGCATCTGCACCCGTATTAAGCCTCGCCGCCCACCAGGAGGCGGCAGAAGGCTCCCAGCTACTGCTAGCAAAGCCCAGGACCCAAACACCAGCAGCTCTTCCTCCAGTTTCCAGCAAACAACCCACGCAGCAAGCACCACGGCTCCAGCCCCACAAGCCATCAGCCTAGCCTGTACCCACTCTGTTCATTGGATCAGTTGAACCCACACCAACAGTACTCTGCCCAAGTCTCTCCCGACCATGCCTGGCAACCAGCCCCCAATCCACTGTCCGTTATTTACCAGCCTCAAGTTTCTCCTATTCCTCCAGGACCTAACTCGTCCATTTCTGTTCCCACAGCCCAGCCAGCCATAGGTGCCAGCACAGGCACACAGATGCCTCCACTGACGATCCCAGCCGTACCACCTCCTATTCCTCCTCCCCTCCCCTATTTTTCTGCTACCAGTCTGAACCCAGGTTCAAGACCCCCACCATCTTCACACACCTATTCTTCTTTACCTCCCTATCTTTTCCACTCTTTCCCCTAGATCCCCTGCCATAGCCGCCGTGAGCTCCAACCCACCCCCACAAGTAGCTCCCATGAGTTACCCCCGCCAACTCTCCCATCGCCCACCACCCTTTCTCAGTATCCACTGCTAACCCTCTTCCTATGCCCTCAAATGCCGCCCACCGACCCCACCCCGTCCCCAATTCCATCAAAGCACAGATCCTTGCAGAAATCCAGGATGCTGGCACCAGAAGCGGAACCCTATGCAACCCAGGTGCTTCTCTTTTCACAACTAATATCCCAGCGAACCATCCTTTAAGGTCCCTCCTCGAAGCCTCCTCGACTCAATCCTACAAGCAGTTTCTCACAGAACCCTGCAATCTTACCTGACCGCTTGGAAATGCTTTAAATCTTTCCAGGCAAGGTATAACCTCCAATTCCCTGATTTTTCCCTGCTATCCATCACTTCTTTCATCTCCTTTCTTAACACCTCAAAACCTGCAAGTCAGTTCTATTAAGGGCTACTTGAGTGGTATCCAGTTTTTCCATAAACTCATCCACGGCATCGCCTCACCTCAAATAACCAATGCTCAGACTTCACTTTTAATCAAGGGCATCCAAAAAGGCATCCTCCCGATCCGACTCAAGGATGCCCATCACCTCGAAATTCTCTCAAAATGCATATCCACCCTCCGCAGAGGCTACTCTTCTATCCATACTGCTCGCACTCTCGATGCAATGTTCATTCTGGCCTTTTCGGTTTCCTCAGATGTTCAGAATTTACAGTCAACTCCAGATTCGACCCAAATATTCACCCCACTATTTCCGACCTATCTATCGTAGACCACGAAACCGTATCCTTTTTCATCAAACAAAGTAAAACGGACCAGACCAAAAATGGGCATTTCATATATATTTTTAACCTCCAAACTCCTACTTTTCCCCTTCAAACACTTCTAGCTTTCCTCCAATACAGGAAATCCCAAACTAAAACTCCACTCGACCCTCTGTTCACAGATGATTCCAACCACCCCGTATCTCGATTCTGGTTCCAAAAGCACCTCAAATCAGTCCTATCTTACTCCGAATCCCATCAAAAATTTCTCCACACATTCCTTCAGAATAGGGGCAGCCACCACTGCAGCAGAGAAAGGTCTCTCCCAACAGCAAATCCAAACCCTCGGCGCTGGTCTTCTAACGCATACAAAAGCTACATTCGTTCAGACCAGTCACTCATCAAAAAGCCCTCCAGACCCTAACCAGTCCCAACAGAACTCCAAACCTACCACCCCGCAGGAAATCACCCAAGGCACGTCATCACTCCTTCTACAACGGCCAGCTCTCGCTGTATCGACCAAATACAAAATCCGCCACCGCAGCGGCCACACCAAGCAGGAACATCGCACCCACCGCCCTGGGCGGCTCCGCTATAAACAGCCATATTCAAAATCTGCCACCACAGTGGACATACCAAGCAGGAACATTGCACCCACCGCCCTGGTCAGCTCCGCTATAGGCGTCAGTATACAAAATCTGCCACAGGAGTGGCAATGCCAAGCAGGAGCATCGCATCCACCGCCGTGGACGCTCCGCAGCAAGCGACCATATACAAAATTACGCCACTGCAGTGGCCAGCTCAAGCAGGAGCATCGCACCCACCGCCATGGACCACTCCCGCTATAGACGTTCGTATACAAAATCTGCCACAGGAGTGGCAATGCCAAGCAGAACATCGCATCCACCGCCGTGGACCGCTCCGCAGCAAATGACCATATACAAAATTCGCCACTGCAGTGGCCAGCTCAAGCAGGAGCATCGCACCCACCGCCATGGACCACTCCGCGTAGATGACCCTATACAAACCTGCCACCACAGTGGCCAACACAAGCAGGAGCACTGCACTCCACCGCCCGTGGACCGCTCCGCCGTAGATGCTAATACACTCCCACCGCCTTAACAGCGGACCACTCTAGCTAAGTACTGCACCCACCGCCATGGACCGCTCCCGCTGTTCACGACAGTATACAAAACCTGCCACCGCAGTGGCCAACACAGGCTGGAGCATTGCACCCACGTCGTGGACCGCTCCGCTGTAGATCATGGTATACAAACCTGCCACCGCGGTGGCCAACACAGGCAGGAGCATTGCACCCACCGCCGTGGACCGCTCCCGCCAGACACAATAGCACACAAAACCTGCCACCACGGTGGCCAACACAGACAGGAGCATTGCACCCACCGCCGTGGACCGCTCCGCTGTACACGTCAATATACAAACCCGCCACCGCAGGCCGGCCAACACAGGCAGGAGCATTGCACCCACTGCCGTGGACTGCTCCCGCTGTAGATGACGGTATACAAAACCTGCCACCGCAGTGGCCAACACAGGCAGGAGCATTGCACCCACCGCCGTGGACGCTCCGCCGTAGATGACGGCATACAAAACCCGCCACGCAGTGGCCAACACAGGCAGGAGCATTGCACCCACTGCTGTGGACCGCTCCGCCGTAGATGATGGTATACAAACCCGCCACCGCGGTGGCCAACACAGGCAGGAGCATTGCACCCACCGCCGTGGGACCGCTCCGCCGTAGATGACGGTATACAAACTTGCCACCGCAGTGGCCAAGCGCAGGCAGGAGCATTGCACCCACCGCCCGTGGTCCACTCCCGCCAGAGACGCACACTTGCACCCACTGCTTCTAGCAGCAGACCGCAAAGCCGAGCTCTGCACCCACCGCCGTGGGCAGCTCCGCCAGAGGCGGTCATTCACACAAGCTGCTATTACAGTGGACTGCTCTAAGCCGGAGCCCTGCACCCACCGCCGTGGACCGCTCCCGCTAGAGAGCGCACACTCGCACCACTGCTTCTAGCAGCAGACCGCAAAAAGTCGGAGCTTTGCACCCACCGCCGTGGACAGCTCCGCCAGCGGCGGTCGTTCACACATGCTGCTATTACAGTGGACTGCTCTAAGCCGGAGCTCTGCACCCACCGCCGTGGACCGCTCCCGCTAGAGACGCACACTCGCACCCACTGCTTTTAGCAGCAGACCGCAAAAGCCGGAGCTTTGCACCCACCGCCGTGGACAGCTCCCGCCAGCGGCGGTCGTTCACACATGCTGTTATTACAGTGGACTGCTCTGGCCGGAGTACTGCACCCACCGCCGTGGACCACTCCCACTAGAGAGGCGCCACACGCACCCACTGCCTTCAGCAGCAGACTGCAAGCAGGAGCATTGCACCCACCGCCGTGGACCGCTCCGCTGTACATGACAACATACAAACCCGCCACGCGCGCGGCCAACACAGGCAGGAGCATTGCACCCACGCCGTGGACCGCTCCCCGCCGTATCGACAATATACAAACCCGCCACGCGGTGGCTAAACTGAGTAGGAGCATTGCACCCCACCGCCGTGGACCGCTCTCCCACTGTACCGACAATATACAAACCCCGCCACCGCGGTGGCCAACACAGGCAGGAGCATTGCACCCACCGCTGTGGACCGCTCCCACTGTAAATGACATTATACAAAACCTGCCACCGCAGTGGCCAGCACAGGCAGGAGCATTGCACCCACCGCCGTGGACCGCTCCGCCGTAGATGATGGTATACAAAACCCGCCACCGCAGTGGCCAACACAGGCAGGAGCATTGCACCCACCGCCGTGGACCGCTCCCGCCGTAGATGATGGTATACAAAACTTGCCACCGCAGTGGCCAACACAGGCAGGAGCATTGCACCACCGCCGTGGACCGCTCCGCCAGAGGCGCACACTCGCACCCACTGCTTCTAGCAGCAGACCGCAAAGCGGAGCTTTGCACCCACCGCCGTGGACAGCTCTCCGCCAGCGACGGTCGTTCACACATGCTGCTATTACAATGGACTGCTCTAAGCGAGCATTGCACCCACCGCCGTGGACCGCTCCGCTAGAGACGCTCACTCGCACCACTGCTTCTAGCAGCAGACCGCAAAAGTCGGAGCTTTGCACCCACCGCCGTGGACAGCTCCGCCAGCGACGGTCGTTCACACATGCTGCTATTACAGTGGACGCTCTAAGCTGGAGCATTGCACCCACCGCCGTGGACGCTCCGCTAGAGACGCTCACATTCGCACCCACTGCTTTAGCAGCAGACCGCAAAAGCCGGAGCTCTGCACCCACCGCCGTGGACAGCTCCCGCCAGAGACGGTCGTTCACACATGCTGCCATTACAGTGGACCGCTCTAAGCGGAGCACAGCACCCACCGCCGTGGACCGCTCCCGCAAGAGACGCTCACATGCACCCACTGCTTTTAGCAGCAGACCGCAAAAGCCGGAGCTCTGCACCCACCGCCGTGGACAGCTCCTGCCAGAGACGGTCGTTCACATATGCTGCTATTACAGTGGACCGCCGAAGCCGAGCCCTGCACCCACCGCCGTGGACCGCTCCTGTAAGAGACGCTCACTTGCACCCACTGCCTTTAGCAGCAGACCACAAAAGCCGGAGCTTTGCACCCACCGCCGGACGCGCCCCGCAGCAAATGACCATATACAAAATTCGCCACTGCAGTGGCCAGCTCAAGCAGGAGCATCGCACCCACTGCCATGGACCACTCCCGCCGTAGATGACCCTATACAAACCTGCCACCGCGGTGGCCAACACAAGCAGGAGCACTGCACCCACCGCCGTGGACCGCTCCCGCCGTAGATGCTAATACCTCCCACCGCCTTACAGCGGACCACTCTAGCTAGAGTACTGCTCCCACCGCCATGGACCGCTCCCGCTGTTCACGACAGTATACAAAACCTGCCACCGCAGTGGCCAACACAGGCTGGAGCATTGCACCCCACCGTCGTGGACCGCTCCCGCTGTAGATCATGGTATACAAACCTGCCACCGCAGTGGCCAACACAGGCAGGAGCATTGCACCCACCGCCGTGGACGCTCCGCCGTGTACACAATAGCACACAAAACCTGCCACCACAGTGGCCAACACAGGCAGGAACATTGCACCCACCGCCGTGGACCGCTCCGCTGTACGCGTCAATATACAAACCGCCACCGCAGTGGCCAACACAGGCAGGAGCATTGCACCCACTGCCGTGGACCGCTCCCGCTGTAGATGACGGTATACAAAACCTGCCACCGCAGTGGCCAACACAGGCAGGAGCATTGCACCCACCGCCGTGGACGCTCCCGCCGTAGATGACGGCATACAAAACCGCCACCGCAGTGGCCAACACAGGCAGGAGCATTGCACCCACCGCTGTGGACCGCTCCCGCCCGTAGATGATGGTATACAAACCCGCCACCGCAGTGGCCAACACAGAGCAGGAGCATTGCACCCACCGCCGTGGACCGCTCCGCCCGTAGATGACGGTATACAAACTTGCCACCGCGGTGGCCAGCGCAGGCAGGAGCATTGCACCCACCGCCGTGGTCCACTCCTGCCAGAGAGCGCACACTTGCACCCACTGCTTCTAGCAGCAGACCGCAAAGCCGAGCTCTGCACCCACCGCCGTGGGCAGCTCCGCCAGAGACGGTCATTCACACAAGCTGCTATTACAGTGGACTGCTCTAAGCCGGAGCCCTGCACCCACCGCCGTGGACCGCTCCCGCTAGAGGCGCACACTCGCACCCACTGCTTCTAGCAGCAGACCGCAAAAGTCGGAGCTTTGCACCCACCGCCGTGGACAGCTCCGCCAGCGACGGTCGTTCACACATGCTGCTATTACAGTGGACTGCTCTAAGCCGAGCTCTGCACCCACCGCCGTGGACCGCTCCCGCTAGAGACGCACACTCGCACCCACTGCTTTTAGCAGCAGACCGCAAAAGCCGGAGCTTTGCACCCACCGCCGCGTGGACAGCTCCGCCAGCGGCGGTCGTTCACACATGCTGTTATTACAGTGGACTGCTCTGGCGGAGTACTGCACCCACCGCCGTGGACCACTCCCACTAGAGACGCTCACGCACTCCACTGCCTTCAGCAGCAGACTGCAAGCAGGAGCATTGCACCCACCGCCGTGGACCGCTCCGCTGTACATGACAACATACAAACCGCCACCGCTGCGGCCAACACAGGCAGGAGCATTGCACCCACCGCCGTGGACCGCTCCCGCCGTATCGACAATATACAACCCGCCACCGCGGTGGCCAACAACAGGTAGGAGCATTGCACCACCGCCGTGGACCGCTCCCGCTGCTGCGACAATATACAAACCCGCCACCGCAGTGGCCAACACAGGCAGGAGCATTGCACCCACCGCTGTGGACCGCTCCCACTGTAAATGACATTATACAAAACCTGCCACCGCAGTGGCCAACACAGGCAGGAGCATTGCACCCACCGCCGTGGACCGCTCCGCCGTAGATGATGGTATACAAAACCCGCCACACGCAGTGGCCAACACAGGCAGGAGCATTGCACCCACCGCCGTGGACCGCTCCCCGCCGTAGATGATGGTATACAAAACTTGCCACCGCGAGTGGCCAACACAGGCAGGAGCATTGCACCCACCGCCCGTGGACCGCTCCGCCAGAGACGCACACTCGCACCCACTGCTTCTAGCAGCAGACCGCAAAAGCCGGGCTTTGCACCCACCGCCGTGGACAGCTCCGCCAGCGACGGTCGTTCACACATGCTGCTATTACGGTGGACTGCTCTAAGCGAACATTGCACCCACCGCCGTGGACCGCTCCCGCTAGAGAGCGCTCACTCGCACCACTGCTTCTAGCAGCAGACCGCAAAGTCGGAGCTTTGCACCCACCGCCGTGGACAGCTCCGCCAGCGGCGGTCGTTCACACATGCTGCTATTACAGTGGACCGCTCTAAGCTGGAGCATTGCACCCACTGCCGTGGACCGCTCCCGCTAGAGACGCTCACATTCGCACCCACTGCTTTAGCAGCAGACCGCAAAAAGCCGGGCTCTGCACCCACCGCCGTGGACAGCTCCGCCAGAGACGATCGTTCACACATGCTGCCATTACAGTGGACCGCTCTAAGCCGAGCACAGCACCCACCGCCGTGGACCGCTCCCGCAAGAGAGCGCTCACATGCACCCACTGCTTTTAGCAGCAGACCGCAAAAGCCGGAGCTCTGCACCCACCGCCGTGGACAGCTCCTGCCAGAGGCGGTCGTTCACATATGCTGCTATTACAGTGGACCGCTCGGCCGAGCCCAGCACCCACCCCGCCGTGGACCGCTCCTGTAAGAGAGCGCTCACTTGCACCACTGCCTTTAGCAGCAGACCACATAAGCCGGAGCTTTGCACCCACCGCCGTGGACAGCTCCGCCCGAGAGCGGTCGTTCACACATGCTGCTAATACAGTGGACCGCTCTAGCCGAGTACTGCACCCCGCCGTGGACCACTCCCGCTAGAGACGCTCACAACATTTTCATGCCCACTCTCCTACACCTACATAATATCATCCTAATACCATTCCAATTTCAACTAACATATCCATGCTCTTCCTCCTTTCTAGCTAAGCCAGTAGCTTTTTTGGGGGGCCGCTTACACGTGTTTCGGCTGCTGTCTTAATTGGCTTTTGGGGGCACTCAGGGATCGGGTCGGACACAGAGTCCTGTCGCTTTCACGGACAAGAGGAAAAACTCTGGACTCGGTAGTCCACCTAGTTCGAGCCCTCTCCTGACAGCTCGCCAAACACGCTTACTTTTTACCGTTACTATGATTAATTATACGTAAGTGCGAACTCGTGAAATGATGTTTAGCTATAAACAAATTTCGGGAGGAGCACGCACTGATAATTAACGCGGCTGGCTTCTCGTTTCCTAATCACGCAATTATCCAACCAGAGCAAGAGAAGCCTACTATAAATTCGCACAAGCTTCTTACCTCGATATCTCGTTTCGAGCATCCTCCACCACCCCAATCTCCATTCCTCCTAGTTCTACTATCCCCTCTCGGGGGGGGGGCACTCAGGGATCGGGTCGGACACAGAGTCCTGTCCGCTTTCACGGACAAGAGGAAAAACTCTGGACTCGGTAGTCCACCTAGTTCGAGCCCTCTCCTGACAGCTCGCCAAACACGCTTACTTTTACCGTTACTATGATTAATTATACGTGAAGTGCGAACTCGTGAAAAGTAATTTTTGGTACAGAAGTGTGCTAGCACAGTTAGCCTTGAAGCTAACAGAAACTGACTGCAAGCTATAAAACTCTTTTTTTGATATGATGGGCTCTGTGAATATCATCTAACCTGACTTATGAAACAGGTGTCTCATATGTAGAGGTAGAATGTCTTTAAACGCCCGGCTCTTCACGAAAATCCTTTTTGTGTCTCATCGCCAAAAGTGATTATGGGATATATTACCTCAGCTCTGTTTTGCCTCCCTTTGGGATGAAAAGCTTGATAGACTGATATTTCTTAAGATTTCAAGGCCAAGTGTTGAGCTAGACTGTATGATTGGGTTATTGTGTGAGATCTGTACCCATCATGTTTCGATGATGACTTCCTGTTTCTCTTCCCAGCGGTGGGACTCTGCTGACGATCAGCGGCACCAACCTGGCCACCATTAAAGAGCCCAAGATCCGCGCCAAGTACGGCTCTGCCGAGTCCTTCCATGTAAGTATCCTGTCTCCTTGTCCTTTCCTGACATCTCTAGGCTCTTGATCTATCTGTCTTCGTCTTTCTGTCTCTCCTTCTTTCTTTCTTTCTTTTCCCTGAGAATGATCAAATTCTAGAAATTCGAAACAATAATAAAATATTAATAGTAAATTAAAATGTATAATGCAATTTTTATTATTTATGTATTTATTAAAAATGTATGTATATAAGATATAAAATGTATAATTTCTTTTATTTTTCTGACAATGATCTCAGATAGAGATAATTTTAATACATTACAATATTTTGCATATTAGTCATTTGCATTTAGAAATAAATCATAGGTATTTTTAATAATAAAAATTGTTTTTGGTCATTCAAATAGATGATTGAAATTTTTTTAAGTGGTTTATATAAAAGTGGTTTATATGTTTTTATATAATTACGATTATTTCTTATAATTAAGAAATAACATTTATCCTTAATTTTTGTAATGAACACACATAATTGACATGTAACAATATTGTTTAAAATAAAGAAAAACTTTTATTTGTTTATGTCTCTCTGTTTTTCTATTTTACCCAGAACTGCACAGTTTTCAACAACTCCGTTATGGTCTGTCTGGCCCCGTCTGTGGCTGATTCGGACAGAGGCTTTGCTGAGACTGGCAGCGGACCGGATGAGATCGGCTTCTACATGGATAACGTCCACGCCCTTGTGGTGGTCAACGAGAGCTTCAGCTACTACCCGGACCCCGTCTTTGAACCCCTCAGTCCAACAGGCATTCTGGAGCTCAAACCAACATCGCCCCTTATCCTGAAGGTACACCCCACTTGTTTCAAGATCGATGCGAGGTACATGCTAGTTTGCGCCAATTTGCCGATAACATTGCCGCTTCTTCTGCCCATATTATTATCCTTGCCTGAATAAAAGCTGCAAAAGGATGCCATAAAAATTGCTACAGTAGGAACTAGAAACCGTCCTTTCCATACCTACCACTTCTTCTTCATCCCTTCGTTTATAAACGCTGATCACAGGCACCGCTGGTTTCTCCTGTAATGAAAGCTTCTCTTTTCTTTAAACCGACTGAGGTGAGAGTCGAGAAGCATGTCGGGTGATATTTCTTTGTTAAATGGAAATTTATTACTTGAAACCTTTTTACTTAATGCCCGATCCCCTGCCTGGCTTTATTGGGGAGAGAAAACAACCCGCTGCATTAGCAAAGCGGAGGAAAATCTGAAAATGCAATTTGGTGAAATAATCAGGGATATTCTGGAGATGCATCACATTCTCCACGCAATTAATTTCTCATCTAATTTGATCTGGGGTTGGCGGCGCGGATGAGATGAGAGGGGGAAGGAGCAGAATTTGCATTAAAGAGCGTTGTGCCGTGGCCTCGCTGAACCCTGAGGATGATAGGGGGGTGCTTTGCCGTTGAAATCAACATTTCTTTTTTCCCGTCCCTTCTGTCCATGTGGCCGCAGAGTATTCCGACCTTTATTTTCCTTCCTGTTTATCTCCATTGAGAGATCAGTCGCAGGATATGTTCATATCTGTTCGAGCCTCTGGGGTTTTCTTGGCTGTTTTTAAATCAATATCTGCATGACCTTTACGTGTTCAAGGTTGTGTGATGCTAAACTTAATTCAGACAGAAAGAGACCAGTGCTATTATCTTTTAAACCCATTCCAGTATCTTAAAGGAATATTTTAGCTATATATAGACATTCTGTAAACGCATTTGCCATGCCAACATTTTCAATATTGTCAACGCAAAAAAATTGATTTTCATAGTTTTTCTTGATTTTTTTATTATAAATATAATAATTTTCATGTTATGTAATTTATTTTTAAACAATTATATTTAATTTATAATTTATAGTTTGTGTGTGAAGATAAAAATGTAATAGAATAGTTAAAATGTGCAAATGTGTTATAAACCGTTTTTGTTTTAAAGTATAAAATGTAAAAATTCTATACTTCAGTTAATATTTTTGTGTAGACACATGGTGGGGATGATGACAACAAATTAATTTTTTTTTTTTTTTCATTAAACTGTATGATAATAATAGCAATATAAATAAAATCATTAACTACAGTTATTAGCATAATTTATGCTACATTATGTTACATTTCAAAGTCCTGTTGAGAATCAAGAGGAAAACACTTTTAATGTTAAAACAATCAGTCCCATTTTATATTGATCTAATAATAAAGCACTTATGCACATATATTTAATTGTTTTGTTTTTAAATATCTATGTGTAATTACATCTGCAATTAATTTCTGTACTTATATTTAAAATTACGTTTTACAAATCTCTTACACCTTAACCCACCCTTAAATACCCATACCACCAAACTTTACCCATATCCCACCTCAATAGCAGCTAATGTGTTTTGTAATACAACATTACATAATTAGTCCATTTATACTTATTTTGTAGTTAATGCCACCTAATATAAAGTGTGACCAAACAATTCAAGTTAGTTTTATTTTATGGTTTATATATTTTCTCTTATTTTGTCATTACAGGGTCGTAATTTGATTCCTGCGGCTCGGGTAACTCCAGACTTAACTACACAGTGTTTATTGGAGAGACGGCGTGCGTTCTGACTCTCTCCGAGACCCAGTTGCTATGCAGTGGCCCAACCTCACCGGACAGCACAAAGTGACGGTATGTACTTAGATCCTCAAGTTCACACTGACCAAATGTCAGAAGATCGGAAATGACAACTCGCAGCCAGGAATGAACTTAACACCAACCGAATGCCCCGCTGAAGGAAAATGTCTTGAAAGGACACTCTTTATCTCTCCGCAGCATGTCATTCGTTGTGATGGCTCTGAAAGCGAAATGCTCCGAGAAGAAAAATATTTACGCCTGTTTTCTGCATTCGTATTATTTTTTGTCGCAAATGTCACATTGAATTCTGAGTAACTGTGTGAAATATATGTTTGTACAAATGCTCTTTGAAAAATGCTGGTTCAAAAATAGACGTGTCTCTTTGCGTCGCCTTCCCGCGCGGCTCTCAGAGGCCGGGGAGACGCAGACACAGCTGTGCTCTTGTCCCAAGTACAGTGACCTACTTATGGGCCGCCCTTGGTGCATTGGATCACGTCTGGCAGCTCTCAGTGTGTGTGATTTCTGTATCTTTTTGGCCTCTATGTGAGAATTAGAGAGTGTGTGTGTATACAGTGCGTTCGTCACACAGCTGTGCGTTGACCACTGCGACCCCTGTTAGAGAGAGTCTCTCTAGGAAATTTTGCATGGCTGCGATCTTTGACTCCATGCCTTCCCAGGGGTCCCTGTAGTTTTGCAGACATCACACGATGCCTGCGGTGCAGTACATACGCTCACGTAACGTATTACTGGAGTTCCAAATATTTATGTTTGCTAAAGCATTTTACTGTATTTTTACACCTCTAACCCCGTGTAATCAACTTTGTGCATGGTTTGTTTTACATGAATGCTACCTTAGATTGTGCGAGTTGTTGAGAGAGAGGTGTTATTTTTTTTTTTATTATGATAAGTCATTACTGGAATTTACATTCAGGTCAGACACAGGTTAATTGCTTTATAAAATGTATTAATAATTAATTACACTAAATGTATACGTTAAATTAATATATAATTGCTTGATTTTCATCTGCTGGATGATAGAATGGACAAAATATCTCAGGAGTTTTAATTGAAACTTTGCCCTTTAAGCAGTTGTGGGTAGATTACTTGAAAATTGTAGTCCATTGCTGATTCCAGTTTATATGACACATCCTTATAGACGACAAATTAATACATTCGTTGCTATTAATAATGTTATGAACCATAATGAATTGTTATGAAGTGCATTAAACGTTATGCTATGTCAGAGTTTAATATAAAAGGTAATAATTAATTAAATCATAAAAAACATACAATTTAAAAAAAACCTTTTTAAAATTAAAATAAAACAACAGACAATTAATAAATAGGAAATGTTCTAACTGTAACCTTAATGTCACGTGGCCATGTCAATAATATGCAAACAATAAAAGATGTAAAAACTGTAGTCTAAGTATTTTAAAATTTCATATAATCTAAATTCAAGTACTTAAAGGATTAGTTCACTATAATGTCAAAATGTCAATATCTTTAAAATATTCCAGGATTTTTCTCCATATTGTGTACTTCAATAGATGCCAGTGGGTCCAAATTGTCCAATTGTTTAGGTTTGATTGCAGCTTCAAAGGGCTCTACGGCCCCAGCCAGCGAATAAAGGGTCTTATCTAGTGAAAGTATTGACCATTTTCTTATAAAAAAAAAAAAATATATATATATATATATATATATATATATATATATATATATGTGTGTGTTGGTTTATTGAATAAACATCCTTACAGTTTCTTTTGAAATGAAAAAAAGAATTATCTTCATCTTGTTAGTTTTAAACGTTTAACTGTTCTGTTGTACAAACATGTTTATGGCTAAAACAAACACCTTGACACTGCGTGGATTGATTTTTTGCCAAGACAGGGCTGTGTAAACAATCACACGGTTCCTTGTTAAATTTTCTATTTTCCAAATACAAGCTTGAAATGATCCAGTAATAATAGGACATTTCAAGCTAAATGGGTTTTCAATCTCTTAGCTTGTCTCACAAATGTGATTGGCTCATAAAGTTTTAATTTGGGTCTTTGTTTAAAGCTGCTGTTGCATTCTTGACGCAAAAAAAGTTGATTCTCGCAAATGAATTGCCACAACAACATTACGAATGCTAATCGCGCCTAATTGCAGATTGCAGACCACTACACGAGATTTGCTTCCTGCACCTCAATGAGCCAAGTCTCCCGTGCCTCTGTTACAGATCCGGGCAGGAGGGTTTGAATATTCCCCGGGCACGCTGCAGATCTACTCCGACAGCCTTCTCACCTTGCCTGCCATCATCGGGATCGGAGGAGGTGGAGGCCTCCTGCTGCTGGTCATCATCGCGGTGCTCATCGCCTACAAGCGCAAGTCCCATGGCGCTGACCGCACACTCAAAAGACTGCAGCTGCAAATGGATAACCTGGAGTCCAGAGTCGCTCTCGAGTGCAAAGAAGGTGAGATGAATTATTAGTAAGTCATATATCATTTAGGGTTTGCACCAAATGGTCAGTGTGTTCACAAAAAATATCTTAGTGGAGCTTTGTATCTATCTATCTATTTATATGTCACTGTAGGTATGATTTCAGATAAGCAGGAGGAAAAAACTAAACTTAAATTGCTTTTTTTGTTGTATTGAACAATTGCTGTTTCTTCACATATATGCAATTCAAGTAAAATTTGTTAGGCTTAAAAATGTGATTTGATATAAAATAAGAATATATTTTTAAATTGTAGAGAGATTTTAGAGAAACATTTAATTAAAAACAGGCAAAAATTGAATGTATGTAGAATTTGAGCGTTTTTGTTTGTCATAAAACATATGTGTGTATGTATTATGTGTATGCACACAATAATCAACATTTAAAGTGGATCCAAAACGCATTTTAGTTTTAGGACAACTTTGATTAAACGTTTTGATCCACTTTAAATGTTGACCTTTGTATGCGTGTTTATTAATTCATAAATTATATACAATTAAGCCATATAATACATGCATTATATATAAAATTTTTGGTGTTACAAAGAATATAAATCATAAATCATTTATATAATTTTATAACGCACTAACTATTTCTGCGTATACATTTATGACTGGTTCATATAAAGGCACATTCTGTGATAAACGTCCACATTACAGAGCGTGGGTTTCATATAGAATTTAAATTGCTGTTGAAGTGAAATCTGCAGGTGTACTATCAAGCTCCACATTAACGTCTTTCCGTTCTCTTGTCGCCATGGTGACACCATTATAGTTGTTAGCATGTCTTGGTAACAGGTTGGTGTTAGTGGGCTGCTCTGTTATGGCATTCCGTCTTACGCCCTGTTTGAAATACAGTTTCCATATGCTCTAAAGGTTCCCAATGCCACACTCTACCTGCTCTCGTAGAGATGCACCGGGTCTAATTGGCCATTATCTTAGGACTGTCGGCCCTCCTGGTCACAACCCTGTCAGGAGGATGAAAAAGCATGGTGTGGCTAGCTAGCTAACAAACAGTCTTTTTCACTGCAAAGGGGGAGATGGCTGAATGGCAGAGGGAGAATGATGAAAGAAATTTACTTCTTGGCAAATGGGTGAAGGAACTGGTAGGCATTGATTAGCTGTCACGTTCTTTAGCCCTGATTCTCACTGATTGGCCAACTGCCTTCATTAGTGGACAACCTGAACGGTTTGTTATCGCAATGCCATTCAATCTGCGCATCAATATTTTATTTGGATCATATGCGCTGACATTATTTACAACCTCTGCAAAATATTTATGACCTTAGCTCGGTTATTTCTCATTTGGGCTGGGATTGGATTTGCTTGATAATGACCCGAAGCTCTCAAACCCATGGTCTGTCCAACCCAGGGTCAGATAATGGGCTGCTAAAGGGTGAATCTCACAAAACCTGTCAAGAAGTGTCATATTTTAGACTAAATAATGTTTGTGGATAGAGAAAGGCTTGTTTTGTTACATATTTATGAAATATATTTTAATGGTGATATTTGTATAAAATACATTACAATAAAACGTGTCATATTTTCTATAATTACTGCATTAAAGCAATAAAAACATCGTTAGAGCATTCCCTAGTTTTTAAAAATGTAAATAATTTTTTTTCACGTTGTTGTTTTGTTGTTATAGCTAAATAAATTTCTAAATTCTGTTCTTTTGATATTTTTTTAGGCTTAATAAGTCTCTTATATGACATTTTCTTGCAAATTTTATTGCGATTCATCCAATAATGTCAACCAGTGCTGTCAAACGACTAATTGTGACTAAGCAGTCAGATAAAAGGCTACAAAAGTGGGCTCAATGTCATATTTTACACCAAACCCTCTTTTCATGTTTCATGAGATTTACGTAACTGTGCGAATGCCCTCTAAATTAGCGATTGTACTTCTCTAAAGCGATTCACCCTCTAGTTTGGCCATATAGCATGGAGTTATGGGGTGTGGACGGGCGAGAGCCGTCCAGGGGACATGTGCAGAGGCTTACTGAGCCATGATGCAGCCCATCAGAGGCGCAGTAGTACAAACAAACAAAGGCACGGCTAATGGCTAATTAGCGAGCTATCCAGCACCGGTTTAGATAGCGGGAGCGCTCAGTGGGGATATCAGCTTCGCCTCTCTGCTTTACATTGGCGAGAAATGTTAGTGCAAGCGTGTGTGGACATGACGGTAATTGGAATGGCTTCACTTTGAGTGCTTTCTCAACTAAAGGAACGGTTTCAGAAAGAAACGCATTATCAGCAGTGTACTAAACTTTTCAAACTTGTTTTGACAAACGGCTTCAGCACTAAAGGAAATGTTTTGCCGGCTGACCTTGCCAGCGTTGCTGCCGCTTCCTGAGAGGCGTAATGTTTTGACCACTACAACAGGAAGCCTTTAAAAATTCGCATTTGAGCTGTCTATAATGCCCCCTCGTGCTTTACGATCCGACACGCGCCTCTCTCCAAGTAATGAAGTGAAATTGAATTACAAGGCCATCCCTCATGTTGGAAATCTTTGTTAGGCCTTTCAAGTGCACTTTGACGAGAAAGACCCATTGAATTAAAAGCTCTTTAGGCCTGTCACTTTCTCCTCTTCTTTTTTTTCCCTCGTCAGGAGACTGAAAATCCCGTTGGGCAGTTCATCTTGAATAATATTTGTGTAGTATTTTTAAGAAGAAAAACCCTCACTTAGAGTAGGATCTTCTTGCTTCAGTATTCATATCCCAGCGGACGACGAGGAGGAACAACAGCTGGAGGAAATTATGCATGAAAAGCTCCGCTCCTTTATTAATTACCCACTCATGCAATTAATTGACTTTCTTTTCCCGTGAACTTTGTGTCTCTTACATCTCTTCCCTCCCGCTCTTTTCAAATAGCAAAACCAAATTAGTCATAAACCGGATAAACAAACAGATTGACAGACTTAGCATTGCTTCTGTTTACCCAACAAGTACCTATTATTGCACAAGGCTCCCAGTGACCACGTTTTCATGAGTTCCCAATCAGCTGCTTTATTTAAAGTTCGTTTTTATATCGTACTTATTAGGGAAGGCTTAAAGCAAATCTAACTTCTATTATGAGATATTTTGTCAAATGCACCCTGATCCGAATCATATATATATATCATGTCACTTAATTGGTCAGTAGTCTACTACTAGTCAGTAGTAGAAACTCTGCTTACCTTTTCTTCTCTCCTCACAGCTTTCGCTGAACTCCAAACTGACATCCATGAACTGACCCAAGAGCTGGATGGAGCTGGTATCCCATTCCTGGATTATCGAACCTACGCCATGAGGGTCCTGTTCCCTGGCATTGAGGACCACCCAGTGCTCAAGGAGATGGAGGTACGGGTCAGTACATCGCCATCACCACGGTAGCCCTAGAGCAGAACTAACAATGCTATCAAAAATCCGCAGAGCACTACTAATACTAGAAACAGCATAATGCTGAGATTGTATAAACTACGATTGTGCCATAGATGCCTGATCAACAATCTTGAAAGGTCATAATGTATATTGTATGTTCGGTTACCAATCTTTTTGACATCACTTGCTTCTGATAAATGGGGTTGGTTACTCTCGAGAGAGAGTGGAGAAAAAAACCTTTTGAACCTGCAATTTGGAGTTTACAAGTTCAATACGTTACTGATTGTGACCTCTTGTACAATAAAGCTAGACGCTAATGACTGACACATAATAGCACGAGCTAAAGAAAACAACGCAACTAAATGAGAGCAATAACGAAACCTCAAAGCGCACTGGTCAGCGCAATTAAATACTCAATTTCTCCGACATGCTACATCCTCCGGCCTGCGTACAGCAGGTCACGCTGTTCGCTTGCGCGGGGATCGCATGTTTATTATTTCATCTGGGGTTTGTTTTCACTGTATTTGCCCCCGAGTCCCCGGCGTAATCAAGTGCCTATGCGCGCGGCTCAGGCCCTTATTGCTCTGTGTAGCTTCTCGCCCCAAAGCAACCTACAGTACAATCGGCCTCCCCGAGAGGCTGCAAATTTCATTCGGCTCAGCAGAGAAGAATTGAGGCACTTTATTAGTCTGTGTTGTCGGAAAAAAAGGCCTTTGTCAGGTTACATGGTACATAAGGTGCTGAAGGGGACAATAACAGGTTTGCTTTGAAGTCTGATTCCGGCAGCCTCGCTTGGAGATTCGTTTATGTTTTTTGTAATTTCTTCGGATTATAGCGCTTTGTCCTAACTAGCCGTAAAAACTTTCCAGCGACAGTGTGAGATAGTTACAGCCAAGTGTTATATATCAAACTGAATTTTGCACCAATGAGATTTTACTGTGGGTGGGGCTACTAAGTAGATGCCAGTGCTGGAGAGTAACTAGTTACATTTTATTTTATTTTATTATTATTAATTTTTAATATAAATTTTTATTTTATTAAGGGTGAGCACAGCGTTTTGCCGTTAAAATAGTGCTGTCAGGATTTGGCAGTGAAGAATTAGCGCTGAAAACCACAGCATGGACACAATTAGTTTTGCTCCTGACCTTATTAAATATATTAAAAATGAATCAGTATGATTTACTAACATTTGTGCTGATCAAATCACTGTTATATACATGTCTTAAACTATTTTGCGCTCAAAATGGCTCCATTTGTTGTTGCTAGGAGGAAGCAGAGAACCGAGAGCTCATGGTAGAAGGATTTTTGACACACATTAATTTATTTGAAATGCCAGAAGAACACATTATCCAACTCCGAATGTATCTTTACGCTATTAGCACTGTGCTTGGTAGATTGCGTCGGTCATTATGAAAATGAGATGTCACGTTCTTTCATTTGCGCCTTGTCAGTAAATCACAAACAGAAATATTTGCGGCCATCAGCGCTGTTTTGAGATGTACATGTTTAGTAAATACGGTTCAAACTGTTAGACGTCTGTGTTTCCGTCGTAGTTATGCAAAGATTTGATTTGAAAACAATATCATAGCTATTCGATTATTTTTGCTTAGGTTTTAAATGTGTATTTAACCTCAGAACAATCTCAAAGTAAAAAGAGGTGCTGAAGTGTGATTGTAATTATTATAATTTTAATTAAAATGAAGGATTTTGAAAGTCTGACAGTAATCGGTGTTTAGTGCTACCGTAAAGTTAACCCTGCCTTGGTTAAAATGATTAAGAGAAAACATTCATGAAAAGTAATCAAATGCCATCAGTTACATTACTTTGATAAATTAATTGAAATAATTGCACTACTTATTACGCTTTAAATAGGGTAACTTGTTATCTGTATCATTTCCAAAGTAACCTTCCTACGCTGCTGAAAAAGACACACACACACACACGAAGAACAATGTCCAGTGGCTTGTCATGGCTAGATTGGACACATGTAAGATGTTGCTTTTATTATGCTAGTATAAATATGTGGCTTCAAGAAATTGTGCAGGTAAGATGTGAGAGAGCGAGGCAGATGAAAAGTGACAGGTGCGTCTCACGGAGGGACACATCGCCACCTTTCGCTCCTGGACTCTGAGGTCACGTCTGCTTCCTGCTATACTCTTTCTCTCTCTGTCCTTCCTCGCCCTCACTCTGCATTTCCTTCTGTTGTGTTTTGAGCTGCTAGCATCTTGGATTCCCTTTGATGTCAATCAGAAAGCTGCACGTCCCTGATGCGGACTTCTGCCTGAACGCTGTTTACTTTACTAAAGGGCTTCGACTTTGTTTCAGAAAGGCAGAATACGTCAGTCAAAAACATTAAAAGCGACATCAACTTTCTTTAAAAATGTCCCTGGTATTACTGTGCACAGTTGATAAGTTTAAAAAACAAACTTAAATAGCTTATCACTATACATTATACACTACTATATATTTCATTTTATTGATTTTATTTATTTTCCAGTTAATAATCAGTTTAATCAAACCTGATTTAAATTTTTTTATGATGGACAAACGCGTTTGGGCCGTGCGTAAATGTGATTGACACAACATGAGGTCATATTGTGTCATATTATTTTTTGCTAAATATTGGACATAAAAAGACCTTTACTTACCGTAATATCTTAACGTACCCAGGTTTAATGCAGATGTTACTTTATATTGTCGTCTTCTCTTATTGGACAGTTAAAATAGATGGATCCACCCCCAAATTCATTCAATTTTTTGAGCCTCAAACCAGCCACACAATGGGCCTCAAGCATGAATCACAAAAGCAGAAGATATTTGTTTATTTTTCATTTTTAAATGTGTAATTCATAAAATGAATAAATAGTGATATGAATAAATAAATTCTGGACCGCAATTTAGGTATGCAACTATTTTGGAAGTGATTTACACTACCCTTTTTTTTTTTTTTTTAGAGTAGTTAATTTTTTTTTTTTTCCAAGTACAGATTAAGTTCATCGAAACTGACACTGAAGATATATACCATTATTTTTATAATGGTACAGATTTCTATTTCCAAATATTAAGACACACAACTCTTTTCAACCTCCGATAAGAAATGTTTCTTGAGCAGCAAATCATCATATTAGAATGATTTCTGCAGAATCATGTGACATTTAGTTCTTTAATCAAAATACAACATAGCTGTGGTAATTAATTCTACACTGTATAATGAGTTGCTCTGTGTGTTTTCCCACAGGTTCAAGCTAATGTCGAGAAGGCCTTGACTCTGTTTGGTCAACTCCTCACCAAGAAGCACTTCCTGCTGACATTTATCCGCACGCTGGAAGCTCAGCGCTCCTTCTCCATGCGTGACCGTGGCAATGTGGCATCACTCATCATGACAGCTCTACAGGGAGAGATGGAGTACGCTACAGGAGTCCTTAAACAGCTGCTCTCTGACCTCATCGACAAGAACCTGAGAGCAAGAACCACCCTAAACTGCTGCTCAGGAGGTGGGAGAAAACACACACACTGTCACACTGAGTTAATGCCCATTCACAACAAGAATGATAACTGTGAACATAACTGTAATGATAACTATGTTAGCATCCTTACCGATGCACTGTAACATTCCGTATATGTGACCCTGGACCACAAACCCAATCATAAGTGTAATTTTCTTTTTAAATTGAGATGTATACATAATCTAAAATCTGAATAGAGAAGCTTTCCCATAGAAATGTGTTTTTTTAGAATAGGTCAAAAACTCAAAATATTGAGAAATTTACAAAAAATCTTCATGGTACATAATCTTTACTTATGTCCTAATGATTTTTGCCATAAAAGAAAAATCAATCATTTTGCCCATACAATGTATTTTTGGCTATTACTACAAATATACAGCGACTTAAGAGTCACATAAGGGTCACATATTATGTAGTTTTGTCACCTGTTTAAATGCTCAAGGTCTGAATGAGTTCTGATTGTCTGTCAATGTTTTTATTATTAATCAGCTGAAAAATAACTATATTGTTCTCCTGTGATGTTATTGTTATATATACAGTGTGAACTCCCCTATTCAAAAAGAATTATGGCAATTCTTAAACTTAATAGTTGCCTGAACTGACAAACAAAATCAAGGTTTAGTAATAGTACTCTTAAAGCTACAGTAGCCTGTTCAAAAGTGTCATTGAGAGGGCAGAAATATTGTAAAACTAAATCACGACTTCTTTGCTAGAAACCTTGACTAACATATAATTCCACAAAAATCCTAGCACCTCAAATTTTCTTAGAAAGTTATGTAAGTCGATATCCTCCATCTCACCCAACTGTTGACCCTGATGTAGCGCACTTACTAAAGTACGCTAATGAGCTATTCAGGACACTTCCCACTCATGAAATACCTGTTGTCCCACTCCATTCGCCTTATCTCCCCTTCACCGGTTTATTAATGAGCATATAATTTAATAATAGGATCTTATGTAAGGAAGTAATGGGAGTTGGTAAGTCTATGTGAATGCATTATTGAACAGCAGAAAAGGCTCCTGGTGGGCCTGAGGAGGAAGGAGCATGCAGTTAGCAGCTCGCGCTAACAGTCGCTCTCGTTTGCCAGCTACAGATGAATTAGGAGCATTGAAGTCCATTAATTACGGCATGCTTTAATTACTTCTGTTCTGGAGAAGCTTTTGGGGGTCTTCGGCTGGCGACAGGTTGGCCATTAATGGAAGACGTCGCCCAATTACTGTAATTGTCTGGTCTTAATGAAGATTGGTGGTTTGTTTTGAAAAAAGTGGGGTTTTTTTTATTGTTTTTTTGAGAAGCTTTCATTCACTTTTGGATTGCATTTTGTGTTGTATGAATTTTAATTCATGTTTTATCTTATTCTCTTCTTTCCTTTTTCTCTTTAAGAACTGAGTCTGTTGCTGAGAAGATGCTTACGAACTGGTTCACTTTTCTGCTGTACAAGTTCTTAAAAGTAAGTATTGTTACTGACAGCATTGTATACAGCATTGATAATGATAATATTGGGTGCCCTTTTTACAGTACAGTTATACATTTACTGCTAACTACTGAGTATTATTAAGTAACTACATGTATTTATTCTATGGTTGGGGTTTGGCTTAGGGTTGCTTGCACATAATTAAGGTGTGTGTATGTGTTATAATAGTAAATATAAGTAAATGTTACATCAGTAACAAGTACACCTTAAAGTAAAGTTTTACCGAAATGTTTCTTAAGCAGAAAACCAGCATTTTACAATGACTCCTGAAAGATTTTGTGAACTGAAGACTGGAGTAATGCTAAAAATACAATGTTACTGTTTATGCTGATATCCTTGATGAGCATATTGAAAATCTTATTGACCCACAATTTCTAAATGGTGCACCACTTTATCTCCAGCAACAGCAACGTTTTTCACAGTTTGATTCACAAGTCTGATTCACAAGCAGTTGACTCCTATGAGTCAGTTTTTGCAACGCACACGCAGAAAGAGAGTGTTTTGACTCGGTTTAAATCAACTTTACGAATAATTCTGAATTCAAATATGTGTTTTAAGGTATATTTCATTTAAAAAGGAAGTTTTGCCATTGTTTACTCTATTTGTTCTGTAAATCGCAAAATATGATTAATCCAATGAAAATTGTTTTAAAATTAAACATTTAATTTTATGTTTAAATAGTTTTAACATTACATTTGAAGCTTTCAAAATATCACATTTCGTGGTGTGCAGAAGCATTTGAAACAGCCTTGCAGTCAGTAAATGATTACAAACAGAATATTTCTTTTCATTACGGTAATTACTCTCCTCTGAAAAACAAAAATGCACCCAGTCACATACAAAAGCACAAAATTGAACTTGCCTTTATTCTGCAAGAATAGAGGGACCAGAGGGTCTTTCCACAACAAGGTCCAACATGATGTGACAAATAATGAGACAGAAGCTGTCTGTCAGTGCTCGCCAGTTCAGAGGCCATCCCTACAGGCACCTCTGCATCCTAGCCTCCATCAGCTCTTAGCTCCATCTCCTTTTATATACTCCTACCCCCCGCCCCCCCTCCAGCTTCACTCCATGATGCCACTCACAGAGCGTGATTGAGCTCCAGGAAGTCGGTCCTCCCCTGTCTGTCTCTCTGTCTCTCTCTCACTCTCGCATTAGCAGCTCTCTGGTTTTATTAGTTCAATCATGCAGGGCTCAGCATGCAATGGAAGAATTTTAATCAACAGGAAACGGGAGTCCAGAATACTTTGACTTCATAGAGATTCATTTAACGATGACACAAACTGAACATGCTTTTGCATTATTTGAGAACATCAGATGTAGTTTATACGGAAGTCCATTCAAAAAAATTTAAATTGTCCTTATTTATTCACATTACTAATAAAATCAGTATATAGTGTTGTTTATATGTTTGTTTATTGTTCATATTTAATATGTATATATGAACACTTTCATGTATATGTAAAAAAATAATTGTTTATATAAATAAATATATATATATATATATATATATATATATATATATATATATATATATATATATATATATATATAATGCAAACAAAAACGTTTATCTAAATTAATTGTTTGACAGCACTAATACAAAGTCTTTTGCATTCACCAAAGTTGCATTTATGTGCTCAGAAATAATCAAAACACTAATATTGTGACATAGTGTTACAATTTAAAATAATTTATTTTTATAATATATTCTAAAATGTCATTTATTCCTGAGTTTTCAGCATCATTACTCCAGTCTTCAGTTTCACACAATCATTCTTATATGCTGATTTACTACTAGTGAAACATTTCTTATTGTTTTCCTCTATTTATTAAATTTACTGTGTCTTGATCAAATAAATTCAGCTTTGATGAGCATAAGAGACTTCATTAAAAACATTTAAAAGTGAAAATATTTTTACATTTTGCCTAATACCTTTTATGAATTATGGAATTATCGCAGATTAACAAAGACATGAGGGTAATTTTGTGCTTTTGGATGATCTCATCCTTTCAGACCAAATAAGCCAATTCCAATTTGCTCATTTGAAGTCCGTTTCAAGCTTTGACTGTTTACAGGCCCCCGTTTGGCTCCTCTGCAAGCTGACAAAAGTTCAGAAGCAGACAGTTTGAGATCGCTAATTAGCATTAGGAAAAGCGGCGCTGTTTTAGACGGATGGGATTGTGGCGTGAGTTAGTGGAACTGACAAGCTGTTGTCACCAACACACAGCTTGTAATATCACATATGAAGACACTGCTCACACAGCACAGTTGAAGCAAACTGACACAAATCAAATCTTTTTCACAAAGTGCTTTTTTTTATCAACATTCCGGCCACAGTGCTGCTTTTGAACAAAGGTCTGCTCAAGGCTGTGGTGTGGAATAATTGATATGCTAGCTCTATATTTCAACAGGATATTTTCCTGCTACTGTTCATTAGCCCTATGGGTGGGTGAGGTCTGGCTATGTGGTCTGCACTCTCTCGCTCTCTTTCCGTCTCTTTCTTTAATGAAGCTGAAGCGTGGGATGAGGTCTGGTCTCTCGGCCCCGCGCGCTGCAGTGGGGGTCTCTAAGAGTGATGTATTCGCGCTCCCTCTCGTTAGCAGCTGTCGGCTTAATTAGCGCAGATGCTAACGAGACGTTAACAGCATATGGTGGGAGGGTGGGTGGAGTAAAACAGGATGAAGTGATGGAGGAAACCAGAGGAAACTGTTTCGTGTGGGTATGTGTAAGGCGGAGGGAGACGGTGGGTTTCCTCGTTTCGCCGTGCCCATCATAATCACTTCAGTCGGGGGTCGGTTGAGGAGGGATACATGCCTGACGTGTCTTGCATATGACAGCTCGCTGTAATTTTTTCTGCCTTACAAGTTTCATGCATTGAACCTGATCAATCTTCTAAAATTATCTAAAATTTTGACTTGACAAATTGAAGCTACAACAAGTAAACTTGTTAATCACTAGTTTCTGAGACAGAAAGCTTTTTCACATAGTACCACACAAAATCTGAAGCTACAATGAATAGGATTGCTAATTGCTAGTTTCTGTCTCAGAAACTCATTGCAGTAGCTTCAGATTGTAGCTTTGGGTCCTTTGTAGCTTCTGCCTCAGAAACTAGCGATTAGCAAGTATATTCACTGTATCTTCCGAATTTGTAATTCACACAATATTTGCTGTCTGTGAATCTACAAAGATGAATAAACTTGCTAATCACTCGTTTCTGAGGCAGAAACTAGTGCTTAGAAAGGTTTTCACACAGTACCACAAAAAATCTGAAGCTACAATGAATGAGAATGCTAATTGCTAGTTTCTGTCTCAGAAAAACTCATTACAATTCATTGGTGCTTCAGATTGCAGCTTCAGATCCATTGTAGCTTCTGCCTCAGAAACTAGCGATTAGCAAGTTTATTCACTGTAGATTCAGATTTTGTTAAAGTGTAATTCACATAATATTTGCCATGTCTGAATCTACAATGAATAAGATTGCTAATTGCTAATTTCTGTCTCAAACTAATTACAATTCATTATAGCTTCAGACTCTAGCTTCAGATCTTTTGTAGCTTCTGCCTCAGAAACTAGCGATTAGCGAGACTATTCATTGTTGCTTCAGATTTTGTGTTAATTCACACAATATTTGCTATGTCTGAATCTACAATGACGAGTTTACTAATCACTAGTTTGAGGTAAAAAACGAATGGTAAGATTATTCTGCACAAAATCTGAGGCTAAAACCATTCATTGTTAATTTCTGTCTCAGTACAGTTCCTCAGATTATTTGTAGTTTCAGAAACTAGCTATTAGAATGTTTATTTATTAAAGCTTCAGATTTTGTTAATATTTAATTCCCACAAATTTTCTGTCTGAAGCTGAAGATTGCTAATTGCTCATTTCTGTCACAAACTCATTAGGCTACACTTCATTATAGCTTGCCTGCTGAAAAAAGAAACAGCTAAAACTGGTCTCCCAGCCTTTTTATTAGCTGGTTTAAGATGGTCAGCAAGCTGGTTTTAGAGGGGTTTTGTCCAGATTTTCAGCCTGCCAGGCTGGTCTTACCTGGGAGACAACCAGCTAAAACCAGCCTTACCAGCCCAACCAGTCTGGAAGACCAGCTAAAACCAGCTATTTCCGTCTTAAACAGCTAGGACCAGCCAATCAGACTAGGCTGGTTTAAGCTGTTTTTTTCAGTACGGTTCACATTGTAGCTTCAGATCCTTTATAGTTTCTGCCTCAGAAAGTAGTGATTAGCAAGTATATTCATTGTAACTTAAGAATTTGTGTTTTAATGTGTAATTCACACAATATTTGTTATGTGAATCTACAAATATCATTTCACATATTAAAAGTTTTATTTCTATTTCAATTTACGATTTAGTTTTTAGTTTTAGCTGTTGTCTTTACATATCAGTCTGCACTCTGAGTGGATGCTAATTGTCCAGAAAAAGTTATGAATCATAAGCCAGACTCCATAAGGCTAGTTAACTGCTAATGGACATCTAACCAGCCAGCACATAAATACAAAGATACTGAAAACTGAAAGTTGTTTGTTAGTCCGTGAAAGATGTTAATGCTAATGCAGAAAACAACCTATCAGTCCACACCCCAGCAATCTCTCTCTCCACACCTATCCGTTTGTTTCACAAAAGGTTTAAGTGCTTCCTCCCAATCGTTAACCTCCATCTATCTCTCGCTCTCTCCCCTGCGTTTAAACTGTTTGTCTTTTTCGAGAGGGGCTTTTTGAGGGTGTGAGAGGCTAATGGTTGTATTGATTGGCAAGTCCTTGTGATTATTTGAAAGCGGTGCACCATTATAGCTGCTTGTTTTTCACATCTGAAGTGACAGTTTATCAGTAATCAAGTTTTGCTCAATATACATACCTGAAATGCATTTTATGTCCGTGTGTTACTATGAAAGGAAAGAAGGGCTATCGATTGCGTCATCTTTTTGCTTTGTCTTCCACTTTTTATGAGGTGAAAGAGTCACAGTGCATGTATTCATGACATTGCGGAGTTCTAACACACTGTTGTTGTTTCTGACACTCTTTCTCTCTACAGGAGTGTGCAGGTGAGCCTCTCTTCATGCTGTACTGTGCTATAAAACAGCAGATGGAAAAAGGCCCTATAGACGCCATCACTGGAGAGGCCCGATACTCTCTCAGTGAGGACAAACTCATCCGACAGCAGATTGACTACAAGACTCTGGTCAGTGCAAGTGCACAACATTACCAAACTCATCTGTTGTTTCCTTATGTCTCTACATATTTGAATTTGCAATAACATCAAGATTAAACCCAAATTTACCTGATGGTCTCAGGTAAAATTCATGTGCACAATTATTATATAAGACAAAAGTGAGCTTGAAATAATTTTAAAGCGCCATGCTGTTAGCTTAGTAACATGCTAACCTAAACTCTGTTGAAATTAATTGAGTCAATTCTCTGTGCACTACATGTAAAGAGTGTTATTCTGCTGATGGATTTCTCAAAAATGTAGAGCATTTCAAAACAGTCACTTAACAGCTTTAAGGATGGCAACAGTAGGCAATTGCAAAACAAAAATTATATAGGAACATACTGGAAAATAAAATGTGATGTATTGCAATGATATATAGGAAACTAGTGCTATACTGCTTTGATATATTGATTTGAAAAAAGTTTACATTATATGTGTATGTGTACTTTGTATATGTATGTATCAATGATTTTACAAACATACAGTATGTTTTTTAAAGATTTTACTTTTATTAATTTGTATATAAGATATTCTTATATTTTAAAATATATATAAATAAATATATTTAATATTTAAACATAACATCCTTTTTTTAAGTATATACATGCATGTATTTGCATTTATAGATACATTATAAATATACACAGTATGTGCACATTTATTACTTATTGCATAAATACATCCAAAATATATATTTCATATTTTTGAAAAGTGACAATTTCTTCTGTATTATTCAATTTATTGTAATATATTGTCACAATATAATTTAACACATTTCATGTCACGAAATAATCATTATTCTATAAAATAAACTATTTTCTTTGAAAGGGGTAGGCAGCTCACTGGTATTTTTAACTTGATTAACTTTTTACAGTGCAGAGTACTTTAACTCTTCAAAACAGATGCTAATAATAAATTGCTGAAGCTGATTAATCTCATCTCCTTTTAGACTCTTCACTGTGTGAACCCTGAGAACGAGAACGGCCCAGAGGTGACTGTGAAATGCCTGAACTGTGACACTATCACCCAGGTGAAGGAGAAGCTTCTGGATGCTGTGTATAAAGGAAGCCCATACTCCCAGAGACCCAAAGCAGGAGATATGGACCTGGGTAAGACTTTTGAGAAAGATGAGGAAGGAATATGACACAAAATGCTTTTTAGCACTTGAAATTGTTATACATATGGATAATCCAGGGTTAACTTGTTTCATGTTGCACACTATTTATACTTTGCCCAGGATTTGTAATTAATGCTGGGCAGTTGGATTCATACTCTACATTTGGAAACCCTGGGTTAATGTTCCTATTTGCATATTTATGAGGTCAATAACATTGATTGGCAAATGACCCATTTTAATAACTGCCTGTCCATCTCTGAAAATGTTTAATGTTAAAGTGGAGCTTTCTGTGGCAAAGCACTTGAATATAGAATGAGGTGGTTTATGATTGGTTTTCTGTTGATAAATAATTTGCTGTAACATTCTGGCACCACACCGTATACTGTAAACCTTTGCTTCTGCAATTCGGGAAGGTTTCATAAGCTAGGGTTAAAAGCGGTGCTTAACCTCTTCTAAAAATTGCACAAGCCAGATGTTTCATAACCCTGGGTAAAGAATGGCCCTACACAGGGTTAAAAAGATGATAACCCAGGGTTAAATCCCTCAAGAGATTTGTGGTTTGGGTGAAAGTGTATATATACATATCGGGGTTAATTGCATCCAAAATTGTTTTTCACATACGCACTAAATGAGCTTAATTGAATTGACCATTGGTATGTTTAATTAAATTATTAAATTATTAACATCACTATTGCATGTTCTTATAATCAAATGCTTCTGTTCAAAGCAAGTATTGTCAACTGATACAAATGTTCAGCTTATCAGCAGCTTGATATAAATGGATGCTGAAGTCACCGTTGTGGGCACCAGGGAAATAGACACTGAACCATATCATCCACAGCAAGATCCCATTAGCTCGAGCAGTTCCCAACATGATTGTCATCTGGCTCAGTCTGAGTGATGCTATCAGCTGCAGATCTCATCTGGCTTTGCTCTGCTCCTTGGCAGTTGTCTTTCAGAGCCTGTTTGGAAATAAGAAACTGCGACTTCCCTCTGCAACAAACAAACAGGGAGGTTGTTTATTGGAACGGTTTGCTTGTAAGAGGCTTAGAATAGTCATTCCCATGACCTTGATCAGATCCGTAATTTAGATCCGACCCGGACTCTGAATTCCTAGTTATGTCGCTCACCTGATCACCTGCTATCTGTCCAGCTAGCACAAGCTACTATGCTCTGCACAGGGAGATTTGGACAAGGTCTGCACAAGGTTGTCCTCTAAATGAAGCCTTTCTAAAGAGGAAAGCTTCCCTCAAGTGGTCAGTCGTCCTTGCTGTGGGAGTGATGTGCTTGTTGTATACACATAGCTAGAGTTTGAGCACAGTCCCCAAAAGTGAGTTAAATTTGGAAAAACTTGCTTTTTTGAGCCATTTGAGGGCATCCTCTGTTGAAAAATCAGTTAATGAATAAGTAAAGACATGAAACATCATTCTGTTCTTATTGACACACCATCTTGTTTTCTGTTTCAGAGTGGCGGCAGGGGCGACTGGCGAGGATCATTCTGCAGGATGAGGATGTCACTACTAAGATTGATAATGACTGGAAACGCCTGAACACACTAGCACACTATCAGGTACAGTTACTCTCCACACCTGAGCTGTTACCATGAAAATAAACAGCACAAATAAGGAAAATAAAGGTGTTATGGACAGAAATGGACTAAGCTGTAAGGTCTTTGAAATGTCATAAAAATGCAATTTTGTCGTGTTTTTGGAAGAAGTCTCTTGTGCTGCATTTATTTTTTTCAAAAATGCAGTAAAACCAGTAATATTATGAAGTACTGTTTTTCTTTTGCTTTCCTGTGACTGCAAAGCTGACTTTTAATCATTAGTCCAGTCTTCACTATCATGATTCTTCTGAAATAATTCTGAAATGCTTATTCTGTGCTCATTTATCAAAAACATTTGATAAATTGTGTACATTTTTTTTATGAGTAATTTGCAGTAATGTTGTGTTCCTCAATGTTCTCAGGTAACAGATGGGTCTGTTATCGCCCTGGTGCCAAAGCAAAACTCTGCATACAACATCTCAAACTCATCTACCTTCACCAAGTCCCTCAGCAGATACGATGCACGAACTCTCAACGTCTAGTTTTTATTTTCTCCTCAGAGACTTTCATCAAAAGAGCGAGATCACATTTTCCATATTCAACCGAAAGATTTGTATTGCACCCAGAACTCACTGGCCGCTATTTTTCCCCTGAAAATGAGGATTCGCACTAGTATCGTGTCCTCGTGTCTCGATTTCAAAAAGCTAGCAGACTTGATGTTTTTCGCCTGTTCTTTGTGATGATTTTGTTTTGTTTTTGGAGCACTTTGGCTGTTTGTGCGAATAAGAGGTGATGATAGCACAGAACTGAAGGTGTTTTGTTCCTCAACCCAAAAAAAGGGAAGGGGGATCAGAGAGAAAAAGCTGTTTAATGTTGTCTGTCCTCCTCAGAAGCGAGTATCCGTGATTGCCGCAGAATTACATGCACTCAAGCCATGGCTCTCTCATGGCAGACGTCCATTATATTTCCCTTTGAGAGGGGGCTTCATGTCTGGGATAATTCTCTGAGTGCTCAAACACTGGACACACGTTCGTATTGTTGTTCAAGTCGTGTTTCGCTCGTTGCCATAGAAACGGTGGCGGTTAGCACAGTCATTGCGGTGTCGGTGTAGATCGCGGACATTACATGAACTGGCTCTTACGTTTTTTTTTTTATTTGATTTCCTGGATTTTTAAGCTCCAGAAAATAGCTTTGAACATTGTTCCAAACCCCTTCACACCCTAGCACAGGAAGTGAATTCATATCTTCAATACCCTAAGGAACGTTCCTCCCCAGCCTCCAGAATGGACATGGCGATAAGAGCACCGGACAGATATGCATCTCCCTGGGCCTCCGTAATGAAGTTTGACACTCGTACCATTAATAATGAACGATGCATTCACAGGCCACGAGAGAGAACAGAGGAAGTCTTATTTCAGACTGCTCACAGGGTATTTTTATATATTCGTGTCATCCTTTATTATCCTGAGCTGAACATTATATGCGATTTGTGTCACATTGAGGAACGAGATGCAAACACTTGTGCGTTGCTTGCACCAGGCAGGCACGAATGGCCTGTTTGGCCTAGAAACATACTCATAAATACATTAAAATTCAACTGCAAGTACGCAAAGGCAAATGTTTGGCCAGCAGTCCTCCAATATGGAGATTTCTATAGCTGATACTGATATTTAGAAAGTACTGATATTTATTTGCTTCTGTTTGTATCAGCATTATATCAATCACCCTGATTGATATAATGCTGATATAAACAGAAGCAAAAAAAATATACAAGTTTGAGTGTTGTTTGTTGTTGTTGTTGTTTTTTATTTGATCAAAAATATTTATTTGACAGTAAATCTGTGAAATACTATTGCAATTTAAAAGAACTCAATTGTAATATATGTTGAAATTGTATTTATTTCTGTGGTGAATTGTAGTCACCTCTAGTAGTACTAGTCTACAGCGTCACATGATCCCGCAGCAATCATTTGTATGTATTTAATGCTGAAAACAATGTTTGTAGGAAACCATAATAAAATCGTTCATGATTCTACATTTTTAAAAGACCTCGTTCACTTTAACCTTCTTTAGTAACATTACAAATGTCCATTTACAAATTTATAAATCAGTTTAATGCTACATTGTTCAGAAAAACAACAACTTTGTTGGTGGCGTGAACTAGAAACTTGACCGTAGAAGACCGTTATGCTAATGCCAATCATTGCAGCAACACCATGAAGGCAACACACTCTCGCACTGCATTATGAATTGCTTTCTAACACATTTAGTTTCCTGACTGTCGGTGTTGACATACTTGCACAGAGTAAGTTTCAGCCATTACTGTTTATCTCCGCTATCTTGTGGTCTCTGTTTAGCTTATAAATGCTCATTCCCTGGTTTATTTATTCCTTTATTTATTATTTATTTGCTTTTTTACTATTATGTTATTCTAAGCCTTGACTTTTTTATGCGGTGTAATATAAAAGCGCTGCAAGGGCAATTAAGCTTACAGTGGCTGTTTCTTTCAAGCACGCGCCGGTCTGCCAGTCTGTGACTGATTAACTAGACTCCAGACGCGGGACTCTATCTTTCACTCCCACTTGCCACTTAAGGATAGAATAAACCTGAGGGAGTTTTTGATGGATTCTGCAGATGCAGTATATTCATTGTAGTTTAGGGCATCCACAGGAAATGATCCTTACCCAGAATGCCTTATCCTCAGACAGATTACTGTGCTTAACCATCCATTAGCCAGAGCTCAGCTCCTCTCTGCTCTCATCTTTGATGTGTAACTCCTGGGTATTTAGCAGCCGACTGCTCATCAGATAGAAGAGACCGCCGGACCTGATTTACAACCGCCGATCTGACTGTTTTATGCTGTTTAGGTTTTCACTTTATATTATATTTATGAAGATGGGTGGGTTCAATACTACCAGAGATTTCTGAACCATCCAGATAGCGCAAATTATGATGAAATAAAAGCAATAAGCCTTGAGAAGTCATGCGTTGCAGTGATTTTAATGCTGTATGAGTACCTAAAACACCCTTGACTAAGGTAAAATTGCTGTAACGCATGGCCTTTCAAGCTGTATTGCTTTTATAAAATGGCAGCAGTATAAGAAACATGATAAAAGACATACATTTTTGCCATATAGTTTGTTGAACTTTAACATTAATCAGAATAAACAGTTCTTTTGGCAAGTGGGATTGTTTCTCATCCTAGCAAAATGTAAAAGTAGTACTATCCGTGATATAAAACGCTAGAAATCATTTGATGATTTCTCTTTCTCTTCAGAGAGTATGTTGAGGACGGCCAGCAGCCCAGACAGTCTGCGGTCCAGGACGCCCATGATCACACCCGATCTAGAGAGCGGTACCAAACTCTGGCACCTTGTCAAAAACCACGACCATGCAGACCAACGAGAGGGAGATCGCGGGAGCAAGATGGTGTCAGAGATCTACCTGACACGACTGCTGGCCACCAAGGTGAGCTTGAGGGTTGCCAGGTTTTCACATCAAAACTAGCCCAACTGCATTTTTAAAAACATTTCAGTCTTGGGGGTAAAACACATTTTTTGATCGGGTCCGACTGGTAAAATTAACAGTGGTAAATATCACGTTATTGGGGTCACTTTAACCCACGGATATTGAAAACAACCTGCTGCGACAGTGTTAAAATAGAGGACTTGGCAACACTGTTCTAAATCCTTCTAATAAGATTTGTTTTGATCACCTTACATCAGTTAACATCTGGCCTCTTTTGTCCACTTTCCTGGTTTCTTTGAAGATCTTTTGATCTAATATTGTAAAAAGCTTGCCCAAATGATATATTTAACACAAAAAGAGGTATAACATCTGCTCTGAAAGCCACAAAAATACACAGAACATGGTGGGTTTGTGTTAGAATCAGAACTTCCACTTTTAGATGGTATGGTTTAAATCCAGTGTTGCTAGTGTGCTGGACGAGCTCAAAACTTTTTGGACCCGTTTAAACCTGTATTTAGCATTGTCTAGTTGAGACTGGATCAACAAAACGGCATCTTTAAGTTTTGATGATGATAAAAACAATGTGAAATGTAGTTTTTATCCCAACCCAATGCAATAAACATCAAATATGTTCAGATTGGCCGCAATTGTCCCAGAATTATATTCAGTGTTGACAGAGAAATCACTTGAATCTAGTTGAAACACAATATAATATTCCCACTCCTTTTGCTCTTCTATCTTCTTCCCCCATTCTTGGTTTATTGCTTTGCCTCCTAATTGTTAGGCTAGGAAAAAAATGAAATCAGAATATGTTTACAAGCCTCTCGGGTGGTCAATTTTGATACATAATAAAAAACGATAGATAAATGTAATGCTGGAGCGGAAGAGAACAGCAGGAGACAGGTAATTTGTTGTGGATCGAGTGCTTCATGGTGCGTGGTGACAGAGCTCGGAATGAATGCCGGGAAACCTCGCGGACTGTGTCTGTCTGTCTCGTACACACACATACACACCAGTATCCTAATCAACACACTCCATATTATCTGAGAGCCACTGCTGTTCTCCCGCTCTCAGACATGATGAATAAACCGACATCTCCTGTTCGGCTGCTTGAGGCTGTTTAGCGATTTTAGGCCTTTGGTAAGTTTTTGCAAGTAGCGATTTTGTGCAAGTAGTCATTGTGATCAATAGGAGAGGTTTACAGCTGAGAAAGTTGTAATAGCTTTGAATCGTTACATTTTCAGGCTTTTCCTGTCCAGAAAGTTTCTGTAATACAGTGATTGTCTGCTTGTAGGGGAAAAAGATGTTAAATTTAATCAAATGAAAAAAAAACACATTTTGTTGATAACATCAGCGCATTCTACCGATTATGTCATGCTAATATATAAACAATTCCAGTATTTAAATGTTAGGGAGAATTTCTTTTCATTTTGAATGATAAATTTAGGTAATTTCACTGTTAAACTTAGTGTTTAATATGAATAAAAAGCCCAAAAAAAAAAAATTTGTGATACAAACTGGCAATTCAGCTGTATTCTCTCAGAATTGTGATATAAACTCGCAGTTGCAATTTTAATATATTTTTTATATTATTTAATATTTATTGAATCTAAAAAAGGACATTTTACAGCCATATTCATTAAGAATCTCAGACAAGACCTTCCTGTTTTTTTTCTTTCACTACAGGGTACTTTACAGAAATTTGTCGATGATTTGTTTGAGACGATATTCAGCACGGCTCACCGTGGCAGTGCCCTCCCTCTCGCCATTAAATACATGTTTGACTTCCTGGACGAGCAGGCGGACAAACACCAAATCACAGATTCAGATGTTCGACACACCTGGAAGAGCAACTGGTGAGGAGGACCACCGCATAGACTAAATGACTGATTTTTGAAATCAATTGGATTTTGTTCTCATTATCTACCGTTTTTCTTCCCCTCCTTCTCAGTTTGCCTTTGAGGTTCTGGGTGAACGTGATCAAGAACCCTCAGTTTGTGTTCGACATCCACAAGAACAGCATCACAGATGCGTGCCTCTCCGTAGTGGCCCAAACCTTCATGGACTCCTGCTCCACATCTGAACACAAGCTCGGCAAAGATTCCCCTTCTAATAAGCTGCTCTATGCTAAAGATATTCCCAACTACAAGAACTGGGTAGAAAGGTTAGTGGACTAAGATCTTGCTCAGCAGAACATTTTAGTCGCTAATTAAAACCTTAAATGACCTTAAATCATCACACTCATCTGGACCCGCTGTTATGCTGTCCTGCAGGTATTACTCAGACATCGCACGCATGCCTGCCATCAGTGATCAGGACATGAGCGCTTATCTCGCGGAGCAGTCCAGACTCCACCTGAGCCAGTTTAACAGCATGAGCGCCCTTCACGAGATCTACTCCTACATCACCAAGTACAAAGACGAGGTAAGCAAAAGAAAAGCTGACTTTGTTCAGAATGCAATACTAGCGCACTGCACTGCACAGTGTGAATACTATTATTTATATACAGGTCAAAGATGTCCTCATTAAAAGAAATTGACGAAAGTCATTTATAGAAAGTATTTAAATGTGCCTGCTTTTAAGGTTTCAAATATGTTTTTGGAGGAAAAAAAATGTGCAAAATTGGTTTTAAATAATGTTACATTGTCATTCAGTGTAACAATATTTTTGTAAATACAACATGCTTATACATACTGACTTGTATGTATTAAAATGTATAAAAGAATAAGGAAGCTATTAAAACAGTGTTTTAAATGAGTAAAAAAATCTTATTTACAAATGGGTAAAAATACTAATTAGTATTTGGGGTGTCATAAATAGGGTTTTTTTGTTGTAAATATACAAGATTGTTACACTGAATGACATTTTAGTGGGTAAATTTAGTAAATCATATATATATATATATATATATATATATATATATATATATATATATATATTATATATATATAATTTTAGTATATTGTTTGAAAATGGTAACTATAAACCATGTCAATATTTAATAATAAGGCAATTTATTTTTTTTTTTAGATAATCCAACTTTTTGGGTTTTTATTTTTTTACATTTAATTGCTCAAACCACTTCAGGTGGTCAAACTAAACAAATGTAAATGCATCCGGTTGTTAAAACTACATATGTAAATATTACTCTTACCAAAATAATGCTATGTTATAGTCAGATATGACAGCGCTGATGCAACATGCATCGCTGCGGATGAGTAGCTGAGTATCTCTTCAACAAACTGATGTTCAAACTGCCACAAATTAAACTAAAAGAAAGACACAGATGTTCAATACACAATCGTCTTAATTAAGTAGTGAGACTAACTTATCTTTCCAGTGCTGTTGCAACTCTCTCCCAGTTGCGGTCTTATTCTTGAAATGTGCTGATGGTGAATAAAACGCAGCGCATTTTCGGATATAGCATTGGAATTAAAGATCAGATTTATATCCTTTTTGCGAAGACACAATTTATGTGGGCGAGTCTAAATGGAGCCGTTGTAACAAGTCTGATAGATATCCGATCAGAGAAAACGCATTACTGGGTATACCACTGTTCATTAATAGTTACCAAGTGTAAACAAAATTGGTTAATATCACATTTTGGAAACAGAAGGTCAAGTTAAGCGTGTTGCATCATGGGATACACTATTTCAAACAGTGCGCTCTGGTTGCACACTTAACAATTCAGCAAATATGTAGTAGCTATTTCATGCATACAGAAAATTCTCTTGCTATAAATAATGCACACACTTTTCTTTGAAAAAAGGGTGTAGTATGCCATTCTGAAGATATTACATAGAGTAAAAACAAAAAAAAAAACACGCCTACTATGACTAATACATCAGATTTCGACCGAAGCAGGCCAGTATAGACTGTTAAAATGGCAAAGTCTGAAATGTAACACTTTTAATACATGACCACTCAGATACAGTATTATCAATGTAGCCCTTCACACATAACGCCATCTGACAGCACACACGAGATCATGTGTCAAAAGCAGTGACTCATTCCAGCCAGGCTGGATAAATGGAGAGATAATGAGCCGCCGAAGGAGACCATTTAGTTCTACCTCGCACAGAAATGTGTGTGTGTGTGTGTGTGTGTGTTTTAGTGAAAAGAAAAGAAATAGACACAGTGGGTCTGCATAATTATTCCTACATTTGCAACTGTGTTTCTTCACCCATTAAGCAGATATAAAAAGGTGTCCATAGTTAGAACCTAGCCTTGTTTCTTTCTAAACGATTTCATTTCCGTCTTCCATTTCCTTACCTTCGGGAGAGTTTAGTCTAACACAACTCATCAAACATCATCTAGGCTCTCTATGAAACCGCTCTCCCTCTCTCTGTCTGACATTAATACACTGCAGCTGCTTGCGTTTTAAACAGCCGTTTATGTTCATTAGTCTTTATTATCCAGATGCGCACGTGTCCACACGAACACCCTCGCTGAACCTGCGTGAAAACAGGAGGGAAATTAGCAGTCCATTATCCGACGCTGAGGGTGTTGGAGATTCTTTTCTTCGCCGTTTCCTTTACATTTAGACACTTGCTTTTGGTTAAACCAAGCAGATGGGTGTTAGCATCACACGCTGTTTCCCAAACAAGTTCTGAGAGGCACATTTGCATTTCCGTTAGCAGACAGACACGTACCCAAATGAAGCGGTGAAGCCGAGTGGTTTAAGATCTTGATTTTTGACTGGTAACCAAAAGGTTGTAGGTTTGAACCCCCACCTTCATTATTATTTTTAAGTTCACTCTGCCTCTGACACAACTTTTTTAGCCCCTTCCTCCGCGCTTGTTCACCGCCCAGTAGCATAAAATAAACAAAAACAATCATAAAATCAGATAATTTTATGATGTTCCTTCTGACCTTGTCTCATAAAGATATACATGTACACGTTTCGCCACAGTTTCAAAGAGAAATGTCCACAGAGTGCTAAAACACAGGTTTAATATGTGAACCCTGGCACATTTTTATTACACTGATATATTTTGCTAAAAGTAATTGTGCGAAATAATTGTGTAAATTTGTGTTAAAAGGAATAAAAGGTGTCTGCCTCTAGTGTTCATTTCTTTTGGAAATTGCAGTGGTATGTATTTGTTGGTATATATTTCATGTCTCGCTAAAAAGTGCACCCAGGTACCACCAGGTAGTTAGGTTTTCTTATTTATTTAGAAATCCTAATTATTGTTGTAGTGACTTGGTGTCATTTTTATATCTAATTATTTATTTTTCTACGTGCAACCAAATAAAAAGTAAAAATCTATATTATGTGCATTAAGACTATGCATTTTATCATTTTTATGCTGAGAGTATATACAGTAATTTATAATTTTGTCGTGCTGGTTCTTTGCCTCATAAACCAACTGAATAGCTACCTACTAAACCGTGAAAACACTCTAATCTGAGGTCATTTCCTCCTCTACAGATCCTGTCCGCACTACAGAAGGACGAGTTAGCTCGGCGACAGAGACTGCGCAGTAAACTGGAACAGGTTATCGACACCATGGCTCTGACAAGCTGAGGACCTCCTCCCCGTCTCTCCACCCACCTCAGCTGTCTCCCTCTGACCTCCTGACCCCGCCCCCGAGCCTCGCTTACAGGCACACACACACACACACACACACACACGCACGCACGCACATACACAAACACACACACACTAAGCTAACGGACTGCAAGGACAGAAGCAGTACACTGGAGACCCCTCAGCCCAGGGTGGAAATCCTCTTTCATCACTTCCTTTGAACTCAACACGTACCAGAATGTCTCCCCGGACGCCACGTCCAACCAATAGGACTTCGTTTTTTGGATTTTTATCATTTTGGAGTGTGTGTTGAGCCATGCTTGTGTGCTTTTACTCACCAAGGATGTCTTGTATTATGAGCCAGAAGACCTTAAAGCCCATGAAGGATAAAAGCGGTGTCTTTTTTTTTTCCCCCACCCGACATACAGCATTTTGATTTAGCGCTTACTTTAACAACTTTTTTTACTCTTCGGGTTGATCAAACAACTCACTCACTCCAGTCTCCTGCCACTTGTGTTACTGCTGAATTTGCACAATTTACAGGAACTACAACAAATGAAAATGATATAAATATATATATAAATGTGTATAGATATATAAATACAACTGCATTTTTATACAAAAAGAGTGAAAAGATGCGTACAAAGTTTTCCATTTTAACATAGAAAAGAATAAGATGAATTTGATATGTGAAACAAAGACTGAACTATGAAAAAAAAAATATCGAAAAAAATGTCCTGTGCCATGTTTTATTTGAATGTTGTTTAGTGCAAAAAAAACGATTTTCTTTAGATAAAATGTGCTATGATTTAAATGTTGACTACCCTAGTGACTGAAGAACTGAGAGTGAAAAAAATGTGCAAAAAAGAACAAACTCAGACAAATGTGTTCCCATGTGGTACCTAGTGTTTTTTGAGGAAATCGTCCTCACGAAAAACAAAAGGTTCATTGTTTAGTTGGTGGATGAATCTGTGTATTTAGTTTTTGTACACTTTTTTCAACCTTTATTGCTATTATGGTTTTAGTCTGAAAGCCACTTGAGGACATATTCTTTGCTATTCCGTGTGAAAACTCGATCGAAAATTAATAATTGGCCGTTTTCATTTTGTGTTCCTTTCTCATATTCAGACGCGAGCACTCTAAGCCTCGGTAATTTTTGCACAATTCAGTCTAGAATGAAGGAAAACTTGAGATTGAAGAACTGACGAATGTGTTTCGTTACTGATGATGTCACAATGTCGCATTCTGAGAAGGTTCAGTGGCATCGCAGTAAATGTAGCAAATGTTAATTCCATGCAGTTCCACTCACTTTTAGCAGCCTCCGTTTGTTAAAAGCTTACAAATCAAACCGTTGAGCACAGAACTTGTTTTTAAACTGATTAATTGTATGTGAATGCCACCCGTTCACGAAAACTGATAGTTAAGCTGATTTGAATTCATCTCAGAAAAGTGGTACCTATCGTCACGTCCTTAAACGCCCATCATGTCAGCAGTAGATGCTTTTTATGGAATATGTGTATTTATTTTATGTTTTGTTGTTCAATTTCGAGCTCATAAGCTACTTGGTTTCCTTAATGCCATTTTTATTGGATGTTTTTGTGCTTTTTCTCGATTTTTTCAACAGCCCACTAACTCGTCTCTATCAAGATTGGTGATTTGCAGTGTTACAAATACAAATGTGAAGCGATTCTCAAACTGTTTCAGGGGTATCAAGCGGATGAAGTCGAGCTCTGCTTTACTTTTCTTCGCCATCTTGGTTGTTTTGGAGTTTCTCTTTATCTTCTCTCTTGCGAGCGTCGGTAACTCTGCGAGGATGTGTATTGCAGTGACTGGCTTTCATGTGCTGCAGCAGTTCTCTTAAAGTCAGTCGTGTTCAAACAAGAGAGAGCCTCTCCTCCTTTGGCTTTCCACTGAGATTAAAGCAGAAGTAGACTTTCTGAGATGCGATAGAAACGTCTTTGAAAGATTTAGGTCAGAACCCCAATGAGAGAAAGAGCGAGGCGCACCAACCGAACGTTTGACAGGATCTCGCTCGCGTTACCTCAGCCATACATCAGGGTTCGTTCCAGCTGGGAAAGTAATAATGAATCACTCTTTACACATTTATTTATTTTGGGATTACGGTTTACGTTATTGATTTCATGCCATTGCGATTTCTCCTAATCAACCCGGAGCAGGCCTCCACAACTCTCTACGACGTATCTTCCACGAACAAGACAATCTCCTTGTAGACTCGAGATGTTCACCTGTTAGGAGCGGTCTTTGTTTTCAGTCTTTTCACAGGTGTTTACGAATTCGAAAGCGAATTAGAACGGTGTTGGATTTGCTCGCTTGTTTGTGTTTAGCTCTCATGAACTCTTAGCTATCATTTCTGGCAATCTTAGAGCTACGTGGAAGGAAGCATAAATGAAGTAGATAGATCGATAGATAGACTTCCTAACATACAGGACACAACTGCCGGACGTATATGTCTTAAATTTAAGAGTAGAAGGAAAAGGCTAGACGTTTAGCATTGCAGGTGACTTAGACCCTTCCGTCTGGCTTTCCTTAAGTTAGTATGTTCCATTCATTTTCAGTAGATGAGTTTCTGCATGCTTCGACATTACAAAATAATTTGAGAATACAAGCATGCTGTTCTACTTTCATTCCAAAGGCTGATGATGATCATTCTACATATCATAATGTACGGTCTAACAATGTTTTTTTTTTTTTATCATTGTTTTCCGGATGGAAAAATCTCAATGTGCTTTGCTTTGTGCTACGTAAGCGGGACTTTGGTGATGGTGATTGTAAAGCAGCTGGTTGCATTGTAATGTCTCAGGACGTGTTTCACTTTGATGTCGTCTTTGCCTTTCTTTCATGCGATTTATTTTTTATGACGAGTGCTATCTTTGATTTTCAATGGTTTTTAGATGTTGAGTTGTGGAACATGTGGAACTCTTCAGAGATATTCTAACATTTCAAAGACTTCGCTGTGTAAAGTATTTGAGTGATGCCTCTCATTTTACGACACTTGTTTTGAGAACTACTTTGAGTACAGGAACAAACAAACAAAAAAACGAAGGAAAACAAGCCGAACATAAGGTGTTTCAGACTCACAGAGCTTTCGTTTCGCACAGAGTGCCTTGTCAACTCTCTCTCTCTCTCATTTCTCTCGACCTCCTCCGACCCTTCCATTTCCCACAATCCATTTCTTTCCATACGCCTCTTTATCTTTGTCTGGCCACGCCCTCTTTCTTACACTCCTCCTCAGTCCAAAAGACCAATCCGGGTTTTGATTTCTGCTCATGGTGTTTCCAGATTGAAGAAAAAATCCTTTTTGGAAGGATGAATTAACTTAAGCGTAGGAACAAAAATGTGAGCATGTAGATTTCAAAGAAAACGAAAACTAAAGAATTTTAATACTTTATTAATTCTGATACCTTTTGAAGAGTTTCAGACTTGAATCAACTGTGACAGGTTGGCTGTTAAATGCTCATTGTGTAAATATTGTGCTCTTTCCTATTTTGCAAATTTATTATGTGTAAATATACACATGCATCAAGGAGAGATTAAACATTTTTCGCTAAAATCGCTTGTGTCCTTGGTCTTTTGATTTTCAGCTATCGTTTCACCAAGTCTTATGTAATAGATATGTTCTCTGTCAAATCTGATGGCAAAAAAAGGTCCACTGTCGATTTTATGCCATAAGGGAGACTTTTCAACTACACTTTTTTTAATCAACATTTGAATTTATGTGACTTTCTCGAAGTCAATAAAAGATTCATGCAGAGAAATTTCTACAAATGAATATCAAATTTTTAATTTCTGACTTGTTAAAAATATGAAATTTTATGGTTGGGGACCTATTATGGTTCCTAAGGAGTCTTTGTGTTACTTCAGCCAATTGATTCTTTATTGCAAAAATTATAAAACAGCATTTCATTTTAAGGCAATCCAAGAATCAACTGGGACTAACTGAAACAAATCTGTATTCATATTTATTGCCTTATTGGAGCTGCTGACAATAGACAGACACTACAATAGTCAAGTAAATGAAACAAATAACGCAAGTGTAGATGTAGCTTATATACACATGCAATCAATATTTATACAAATTTAGTAATATCAAGTAAAAGTGATCAATTTGTACTTAAAACAACGGGAATAAGACAGGTCCCATTTTAGTAGTCTTCATTTTGCCAGCTGCCTATGTAGACAATAGCGTTCAATCTAGGCTTTAAAACGCGAGAGAACGGTACGTTCGAGTGTTTATCTGATAGTGTCCTGACATTTGAGTCCCGGTAATGACGGAGGAACTGAGATTTGGCTCTTTATTCAGCTCAGTGAGCCCCGCCAGATGAAACTGCCCCCATTAGTTTGGAGCATATAATCGCTCAGACTAATTCAATTAAAACTCTTTTTGAAGGAAAGCTCAAATTGCCCTATGATTGCGAGCCCACCGAGTCTTTAAATGATTCTGTCAGACTCAAAATGTGCATGTACCAGTAAAGCTGTGATTTATGACTGCCTAGCAGTGGATGTGATTTTCTTTCCTCTAAGCAGTTACAGTCAATGACGGCCGCCGCGAACGGCGAGAGCAATTAAAGCTCCATTCCACTTTTGTTGCTAGATGAGCGTCTTGAGCGACACAATGATGCTCTGATTCTCTCAGTGAATAGTTTCACATGCGTCACTTCTTGTCAGGCACCTTTTCCTTTCCTTTTCAAGAAGCGTTCATTTGCCTGTAGGAGCAGTTAGTTCTACGACTGCTTTCTCTTCTAAATTTTTCCAGTGTTTTGAATTCTCTTAAATGGGTGGGGAGTAATGAACAACTATCATACAAGGAAAATCAATCAAAATTCTGTTTTTATGTCATCAAACTGTTGATTTATTTACATGCGTGTATTATATATACACGCTAGCAGTCAACGTTTGGAATAATCAAAATTTTATTATTTTAAATGTTACAGTTAAACATTGCAATAATATTACACTTTCAAATAGTTGTTTTCTATTTGAATGCATTTTAAAATGGAATGCAAAGCCGATGCAAAAGCTGAATTTTCGGCATTGTTACTCTAGTTTTTATTGTCTCAGAAATCATTCTAATATGCTGTTATTATGAATGTTGAAAATAGCTGTGCTGCTTAATAATTTAGTGAAAACCATGATACAGTACAACTCAAAAGATTGGGATAAAACATACAAAAAAAAAGAAAGAAATAAAAAAAATATATAATGTATGTATATATGTATATATATATATATATATATATATATATATATATATATATATATATATATATATATATATATATATATATATAATTTAACAAAAATGCATTTACTTTTCTTTAACAGTACAGACAAATATAATGTTTAATATTTAAATTTATTTTTTTCGAAAGCTGTTCTACATCAAAGAATTAGTTCGTTTCCTCAAAAATTACCAGCATCAAATTAGCATATTAAAATTATTCAGTAAAAGACCGCCTATAGTGCATCTATAGTGCTATAGTGCAAGGGTATTAATGTAAATATTAACGCAAATTTTATTAATATTAATGTTTTTCAACCATAGATTTATGCAAAAAAAACAAAAAACAAAGAAACATTACATTTTTATGACATACCTGAATTCTGACCGATCTAACGAGTCTAATCTATTCCTGATGTATGAGCAGTCCTTGGGTCTTAATGTAAACCTGCAAGTCCAATCAAATGTGTCAGAATACCAGATGCGTTCATTATGGCTTGCAGTGTAAATGCAGCCTAAATAAAGAGGTACTTTTAATTTGACGTGTCTCGACAGGAACAGATGTCATCATTAAAGACTCCTGGTCATTGTTTCCCTGGAACACAAACTGGAAGGACTGGGAAAATGACAAACGACAGCTGTGAATGGAGGTAGAGTCTGCAGCTCCTCGTGCAGATTTGGCACTAGCTATCCAAACACATTTCTTCACGTGTCTTCAAGCTGGTTTAAATGAACGGTGAAGAGTTTTGTTATTTATTTTCACATTCTGGTTTAGTTCACAATGAAGTGCCTAAAAAGAAACCTGGAACTTGGGAGTTTATAACTCTATGGGAAAAATAGCTATCCATCTTTTTCCCTCTAAGAGCCATCTGTAAATTGTGTGGCACTTCTAGCTATTTATGTTCCAGCTCATTTTGTTGCGTGATATTGACAATTGTTGCGCCATACCGTATTATTTTAATGTATTATCTTAATTATTAGCAATTTTTTTTGCAGTGTGTTTATGTACTCACTCTCTGTCTGGATGAATCTAATGAAAAATTGGCAAGGTCGTGCTTCACCCCATCTAGTTTTTAAATTATAACGTAAAGGGCTTCCGGTTTCTTGACTGGCGAGCACCGCCGACCGTCCATGACTTGCCGAGCAACAAATACATAGAAACATGTGAAAAAGGTTCACTTTAACAGACGGAAGCAGATCGGCCGAACTGTTCACTCACTGAGCATTGTTACTATGAGGTGAATCCCATCTCCCGCGTGTAGTAAGGGGAAACTCCCCGTGTCTATCTGATGAAGATGTATACATTTCAGTTTCAGGCAACACATTTTACAGCTACGTTTTTATTCTGTCTAGTAGTCGCTAGGCCGGCTAATCACAACAATAACACACGATTATATGTAAATTATCAGTTCGCTGTTTTACATATATGCACACAAGACATTATTTCCTAAACAACATTGCAATAAAAGTTTAGACTCGCCGATAACAAAAGACAATACTTTATTGAACCTTTTCTGATAAGAAGTGTGCAAACTTCGCATTTTGACGGTCGTTTTTGTCCAGACCCGCTCGTTTTACCGTTTAAAGACAGCTGTCAGTAACAGTAACATCTGGCAGTAATATACAATAATACAGGTATACAATAATATTTCTAATCTGAGGCTGTAGTACGTCGATTGTGGCAGCCAACATTACAAGATATGATATTTTAAGTTCCTTATGTAGCCGAATGAGTCACCTCAGTCTTCCCTTTGTTTAGCGCTGACATAATTGTGACGTCGTTACATTTGATTGGACTCCTCGTGTGTCACTCCGATAAAACAGGCCAATCAGGAGAGAGGCTCATGAATAATATAATAATAATTAGACCGACCAAACTTGACATGTTTTTGACAGAGCTGTAAAACATGTTGAGATGGTTTTTGATACTTATACCACAAATAACTTATACCACCCTTAAAGACATTAATACATAAAATAAAACTCCAAAAAGGTGTACAATATGGGACCTTTTATAGTTAGTAAGGTTGTTCGGTTTAGGTGTTGGGTAGGGTTATTTATGTAAAATAATATTTGCTATAATTACTGCTAATAAATGGCTAATATTCTAGTAATATTCATGCTAAAAAACAACTAGTTAAGAGACCCTAAAATAACAATAAACTACCAAAGGTTACCAAAATAGGCTATATATGTTTAGTTTATCATTTATTTGTATTATAATTTATGTTTTTTGTTCTTGGCAAGTTTTGTGAGATTCACCCATTTACTGATATTTCACACCTCGACCAGCTCAACTTATCTCCCTTCCACCATATTTTGCCCTTTCTTTCTTTTTTTTTTCAATCCTTCTTCTGGCTCTCTTTTTAACCCCTCTTTTAAGCGTCTCTCTTCTGCTCAGGGTCTCCCGCTGACAGACAGATTCTTGAATGGCTGATGGTCAGAATAAAGAGACGCAGATGTGGACAATTATCTTGGCACTCACTCATGCGCGCTGCATGCGTCCCTCGCCGGGTCTCTGAGGACAGGGGCTGCTGATGAAGCCGTGGGATCGCCCCCCCTGGAAAAGATCACACCTGCGTGGAGGTAATAAGATGGCGGTTTGCTGAGAGCTGGTTTGATTACCGAGCTCTGAGACGTGGAGTGTGATTGGCAGTGGAATGTAGACTGTGTGATTAGGGGGGACGGATCTTGGCTGTTACTTCTCATGGAGCAAAGGTGTCGAGCGTGAAGATGTTGGAAATATGTTGAAGCATCAGTTGAAGCTGAGTCAGTCGATTATGAGGCAGTGTTGGCGTGCGCCATCTGTATATCTTAGCCATGAGTTTTCTTCAAAAATCTCCAAAAAACAGATTGAAACAGATCTATCTATCTATGGTAAGCAGCTCAACTAAAGCAATGAATTCTAGGATTGCCTTGAAATGAAATGAAATGCATTTCATTGAAATTAATTGCAATGAAGAAGAATCTGCTGGTTAAAGTTACAAAATGGCTCATAATAATAATAATAATAATAATGAACACATTTAAATATTTGTAACATATAGCATATATGCAGTAAATATAAGTATTATTACCGTTAAAAGAACTGTTTTCTATTTGAATATATTTTTAAATGGAATTTATTCCTGTGATGCAAAGGTGTTTCCATCAGTCATTATTCCAGTCTTCAGTATTATTATATTATCCTTCAGAAAGCATTCTAATATGCAGCTATGGTGCTTAAGAAATGTTTTTTTTTTATTATAAATGTTGAAGTTATTTTTATCGCTTAATTTTATTATAGAAACCGTGATGTACTACCATTTAGAGGTTCAGCAAAGATTTTTGAAGATTTTAAAAATCAGTTTACTGATGCATTAAAGTGATCAAAAGTCAAAAAATCCCGGAGTGAAAAAGTATAAAAAAAAAAAAAAAAGTTTCCACAAAATTATTAGAAAGCACATCTGTTTTCAATATTAATAATAGTTTACTTTGTCTTACTTCTTGGCAAATCCGTCTTGCTTGTTTCGAGCACAAACGTCATTAATGTTGTTAGATTTATGCGGAGGCTTTTGTAATCCATTACATCATTCTCAAACATTCTGCCATATTTACAGACTTTAATACAGCACTTTAGTCAAATAGTGAATTTTTCAGTAACATCATTTGGCTGTGCACTCTTAAAGCAATGGCTCTGTTTTTAATAACAGCGCTGTTTCATCATAAATTTTAAGGCAAACCTTTTAAACACTTAAAAGTAGTTTTAAGGGCCAGACTCACTCAAACAAAGGCGGTTAATTATTTAGCCGAGACATAAATTCCGTTACGCCTTAAGAAAAAGTGACACGTAAAATAAGGTCACGTAAACCAATTTGTTTGAAAAGTTTTGGTACGCGTGGGTCCCGTGACTTTAAATCTCAACGTGTAACTATAACAAAAGACCGGCGATGATGCAAATGAACCAAACTTAATGAGAGCAATGAAGAGGGTGCGAGCATTTTGCAATCTTTCAATTTATCAACGGGGGATTTACATGGTGGTTCTTTATGGTTTGCAGAGATAAGGGAAGCATTGCATTTTGGGATGTGAGCACGCCAAACCGGATCTTTGAAGCGACAGAGAACCTTTCTGCGGATCCAGAGATAGTATGTACGCGAGCGTGTGTACGTGTTTGCGGGGAGGGGGTCTCGGTGCACTCTAAACCCTTCAAAGGATTGATAAAGCAGAATGATTTAACAGCGGCAACACCGGCCCCTGCGACCACCGGCGTGTCAACATTGATTGCAGTTATGGTGATTTGATGTGTGGAATTCAAATGCATGTCCTCTCAGCAGTCTGTCCACACAAAGTTAGAGTCGGAGCAGTGAAGGCCAGTGTTTAGAGGACGTTTCGGCTCCACGACCCCCTGCCGACAAATACAAGCGTGACATTTACAACAAAACATCGTATGTCATGTGAGCCAACGCATGCGTTTCTCACAGCACACGCTTTGTGTCTTTCATATCGAAGAACTACAAGAACCCACTTTTTTTTTTTTTTTAAAGAAGGGGAAGATAAAGTTTCAAATACAAAATGAAATGAGATTGTGATGTAAAATAACAATAGCGCTGTATAAAGTTGCAATTGTGAGATATAGTGGCGGTTTTTAAAATTTGACAAAGAAAGTTGAGTCAGTTATGAGATATGAAGTAACTATACAGGAGATAAGTAGTTATACAATACACAATAGTGATATGTAAAGTTGTGAGAAGTGCAATTTTAATCAATTTATGATTGCATAAATTATGACTATTCCGATATATATAAAGTTTTATATTTACAGGAAATAAAGTCACAATAGTGCTACATGTAGTTGATGTTGTGAGAAATGCAGTTGAAATTGTGAAATATAGTTGCAATTTAAAAATTTATGAGGAATGTAGTTGCATTTGTGAGATATAGTGCTGATTCGCAATTTATGACTATATAACTTGCAATTATAAAAATATAAAGACAACTGTAATATATAAAGTCACAATAACAAGAAAAAACCTCACAATTGAAAGAATTGTGAAATATAGTGTCAATTTTCAAAATGAGATAGAAGTCAACTATAAGTCATATAAGATGAAAAGAAAAAAATCGCAGTTATGAAATATAAGGTCAATTACAAAGCGTAAGGTCACATTTTTGAGGCATAAAACCCGATTGCAAGATACAAAGTTGAATGTTTTGAAAGAGTAACAGCTGTGATGCATAAAGACATTTCAGACAAGTCACTGCTTTAAAGTCTTCATTGTGAGATGTCGCAAAAAGACTGTAATAATAATTGCCTTTAATAATTCCTTTCCTTTCTTTTCTAGAGAAAATGTGCTTCCGTGCATGGTTTATATATGATAAAATGCACTACATTTCATCGTAATCTCTAGTACGAGTGCAGATGCTGCAATGAAGTTGCATGTCATGTGGCGCAGTTTGGCGTGAGGTTTGTTAATGAAGAAGTCTAACAGGGTGAAGAGAGCCTCCCCAGCGCCAAACACAGTTCACGAGCGAGAGCGCTTCAGTGCAGAATATGTGCATTCACTGCAGAGCGAGCGCTAGTAAACTGACATCGCAGCTTTCTATGCATTTTACATGAGGGTTGTTGCCTGTCGAGGCCTTTCTCTCTCGCTCGCTCTCTTTCCTAAGCTGTTCCACGGCTACACTTCTCAGACAACAAAATTGAAAGAGGAAAGAAATGAAAGAACTGCGTCATTGTCTGATCAAATCAACCTTGCATCATGTACCTTTCCGACAGTACCCAGAATTCATCATGATCTCAAAAAAAAAAAAAAAAAAAAAAAAAAAAAAGATCTGGCATATGCTGTGTTTACAAAAGGAAATGTCTTTGGAGTGCCTTTTCTGCTCGCGCTCTCTTTGTTTTTCCCGAACGCTAAACATATTTACGCTTTAATACGACAAGCCGCATTAAAAATGAAAACTCATCATTAGCCGCAGACATTCGAGAAATAATTTTCCGCACTATTAGCCCATTTATCCGTGCTAGTGCTAATGATAAGCAAATAACCGAAGAGAGAGCCGTAAAAAGCAGACCGCAGTGCGACTGAACCTGTTGCGATGCCCACCCTCGGCGGTCATCATTACGGTCACGTCTTCATTCTTTCAGCGTCTGATCTCAGGTCAGTTCCTGACAGTAGCATTACTCACATCTCATTTCCTCTGCATCTGCTCTCAGCTGCTCCTGGGTCGGCGACTCCTGCTGGTGTTAGTAACGTCCCATTTACCCCGAGTGGCCTGACCTGATCTGGGGTCATCCACAGGTGGAGTTGCTCGCGTCTCATTTTGCTTTGGATGGCCGCGCTCTGATCTCTGGTCAGTGAATCTGAGGGATCGATTGCATATTGGTGAATTCAGGGTTCAATGAGGCAGAGCTTCACGTGTGTTTTCACGGCAGCTGCCCTCAGCTGAACAAACCAGCTATATGTATCAGCTTATATCCACCCCTAGCAACACCCTAGCAACTGCAAGTCAACCGCTGAGCAAAAGATCCAGAAAACCATAGTAGCCTGCCAGCTGTCTAACTGTATCACGTTTCACTGTACAGCAACTGAAATACAGTTAAAGTAATTTTATGAACAAATTAGTTTGAAATGTAACGAAATATATTTTTTAAATCAGGTTTTTTCACGTAAATATAAATAGAATGTAATAATAAAATACATACAAACATTATATACATTATTCAAACAATTTTGTATACACACACACATATATATATATTATCAATTTTTAAAATATTTAATTAAATATAAAAGCTATAGTTTACATTGTGTGTGTGTATATGTGTATATATATATATATATCTATATATATATATATATATATATATATATATATATATATATATATATATATATATATATAGTGTAAATATTTGAAATGTATAAACATAACATATCGTTCTTAAATATATACATGCATGTGTGTGTATTTATATGCATAATAAATACATGCAACATATGAATGTTGATCCAGAAGTAACAAACTTGACTCAGGATCACGTGTTACTTGGGTAAATCAAGTTTTGCAGGTAACTCAGCCATAAAACATTTCCCAGTAATGCACATCTTGTCAATAGTTCCGCCATGTCCATCCTTTGTACTACATCCAGATCAGACAGCTCCTGTAATCCTCTGTTTATGCATTAGCGCTGGTAACAGTTGGGTTAGCTCTGCTGCTATCGACCGGCCCGGTTCAGCGGGCCTCTCTCCTGAAAGAACGGAACATCTCGCTGCACAAAACAAGAAAATGTCTGTGCTGTCCTCCATCGACTCGGCTCAGAGCTAAGGATCAATAACACCCCGCACGACTGTAATCCTGGCCTCTGAATTATACTAATCTCAAGCTAAATAATCTATATACAGCATCAGGAGGCTTGTAAAATGATGTGGCTGTTGGTGCTTAACCAAAGCCTTATTAGAAAGATTAATTAGATGATAATTGACACTGTATTTGTCGGCCAATATAAAAATGCAATACAATTTTGTTATAACAAAGGCACCGCAGGGATGTGGGTTTAGTTGACGTGATAAATGATACATGCATGAAGTGCGTTGAGGATTTCACCAAGCTGCAAACAATCAATTACATTGATTTGCTCACAGCCCGCCGCATTACCATTTGTTTATCCCATGATAAAGTATCACTCCTCAGTATAGACTATTCCAGTCTGGATTCTTCATGTGCAATGCAGCCCTTCAGATTCACTCTGGCAGTTCTTGTATTATATTACAACATGTCAGTTCACCAATTAGATGCAAGTCTTGTCTAGACAGTCATGCAAAGCAGTTCTGGGAGTAACAAACTAAAAGTAGCAACGCTGTTAACTTTTTTTTTTTTCAGCGGAGTGGCAGTAGCTCAGCTAAAACAGTAAAATAAGCTCCTTTTTGAAATGACAAAATACTACATTTATATTTTTATTGTATTTTTTTAGCACATGAAACTTAACAGAAAAAGCCTACATATATATATATATATATATATATATATATATATATATATATATATATATATATATATATATATATATATATATATATATATATATATATTATGCTATATATATTGTTACAAATAAAAGCTCTTTCTTTCAATGCATCCTTGCTGAATAAAAATAAATTCCTTTTGGTTTTAATAAACCAAATGGTTAAATGGTACTGTATTATGGTTTCCATAGAAATATTAAGCTGTTTTCAATACTCATAAAAAAAAATGTCTCTTGGACAAAGCAGCATATCGGAATAATTTCAGTCATGTGACACTGAAAACTAGAATAATGGCTGCTGGAATTGAAATGTTTGTTTTATTTTTTTGCATCAAATAAATTACATTTGAAAATATATTTTCAAAAAACATTTCAATATTATTTGACAGTTTTGCTGATTTTATTGTATTTTTAATCAATAATTAGACTACTTTCAAAAATCTTCTTTCAAAAATTTATGTCAAAATAACAATAATTTTATGGTTCTATCGATGACCTTTGGACAGTTTTTATACACTATTACAAAAATAAAATATAATTCTTTAAAAATTATTATATAATTAGTAAAGTAACATGTCTCATTTTTTGATCAACTTACACACTTTATTATCTTAAATGTTTATGTTAACAAATTTTTATCTGTTTCTTGGAAAATGTTTTCTTTTTTATCTTTTACACAAATGACAAACAATGAATAAGTTAATGAGTAAGTCTAATAAGTCCATCACAGTACAAACAATAACTAACAATAATGATAAAACAACAACATAAAGGTTTAAATAAAGCCAGCTAACAGCAAAACAATAATCCTATAACAGTAACCGCATCATTTTTTCTTGCTGCAATGCATGCTGGGAAATCACAAAACTGTGTTTGACTAGTTGGGATAGCATTTGGGGTAATGCTGTTCTGACAAGGGTTTTTATGTACTTTTGGAACTGCATTTTCCAGTTTACGAAATCTTTCGAGTCTTTTTAGTCTCAAATACTAAAAATTGCATTTTTAGTATTTGAGACTCGAAAGATTTCGTAAACTGGAAAATGCAGTTCCATTTTTTTAACAATGTAACAATTACAAAGTTACAATGTAACCGTATTGCATTATAGGCATCTTAGCTACTTTCTTTTCGTAGCTTGAATGTATTTTAACTATTTTAGTAACTTCTGCATGGAAAGCTACAAATCCACGTTGGTTCACAGCACAGAATAAGGAAGAGAGAAAATGTGATGGAGAGAAGCAGTTAGATAAATAATAAAACAAAGACCCCGCTGTTTTGTCTGAGAGCAGAGCAGTTCGTTTTAATGCACACATGTGCACACACACAAGCGTGCACACCGACACTAACACACACTTACTTCCCAATGTCAGCAGAGCTGCGCTCGGAGCTGCAACTTCTCTCTAATTAGTCCCAGGGCAAGCGCTCGGAGCACTGGAAGAGATGGAAAGGTGAGAGAGGGGTGAGGGGGAGAAGTAGACGCTGCGGTGAGTTGAGCCTGGCCGAGGAAAGGGAAAGCAGAGGAAGTCAAAAGTGTATCAGACGGTAGGAAAAATAGCGAAACGCATGATGTTAAATCAGGAAGAAGTGCGGCACTGCGCCATGATAAAGGGACGACAGAAATCAAGTCTTTGAACTTTTAGCCAAAGGCAAACGAAGCATGATACAAACAGGGACCATGACTAAACTCCAACATAAAATATCTGAAAACAAGAACAACTCCAAAAATAAAGAAATAAACAAAAACCATTACAATCTTTGATCAAATTTTTTTTACCTTCTTTTTTTAAACATATCGATTGATTAAAATCACTCACTCAGAAAGACAGTTGCTTGTTGCCACCTACTGATGAAAGCTGTAAGCTGTCAAATTTATTTTATGGAAGAAGCTTGACCTGGGCCTTTGTTCACAGTCAGAAAAGAAACAGTGAAGACCAAACAGCAAAAATGGCAGCATTGACGTTAAAGCTATACCTGCAACTTTAGTTTGTATAAGTATGAAGACATTTGATATTGCATATGAATGCACAATTCTGTCATGAAACTCTATGTGGGGCAGGCTGATGGGTCATTAACTGAAATTTATGATATTCTCAGCGTCAAACTATTTGGGAAGAGCTGATTGGTTCGAGATACATACAACCGGTGAGCTTACTGTAGCACACTTTTCAGAGTTTCTTTGAAATCCTCCAACTCCATCTGTATAGATCTGCTACGGCTTATTATATATGCTATTTGTGCAGCAACAGTATGTCTTAAATACTTACAACACTTTATCATCATATGTAATCGGAGCGTCAGCAGCAATACATTAACATTGCCATATCTATTAGCATGCTCTAATCTTCCTAGAGTTTTCATGATAGAACCTATTGTAAAAAAAAGACGGACAAAGCTGAATCTTTAGTGCAAACGGTTCAAGCACCTGTGCTCATGCTTGCTGTCAAATAGAGTATACTTTGAAAAGTTGTTTTTGAATGTAAACATGTTAAGGTATGCATAAAAGTATACTTTGGTGACAACCTGTCTGGCACGTATAAACACAGACAAGTGGAGTGATACAAACAGTGAAAAGTCCCAGTTCTGTTGGACTACTTTAGCCCTTTTGGAATGCTGCGTGCAAGATTTGAGGTCCAAGAGCTAACTGTTCTGTGACTTTAAAAGGATCGTGATCATATCGCCTAACCTACATGAAGAATACATATTCCTGTCTTATTTTGTTCACTATATGGTGTACCTCAGGGGTCGCCAGTGTATTCACTAATATTCAAGCCACGGGGAAAAACTTGCTCCCTGCATGGCGTACACGGAGCGAACGACCACATCATTAGAAGAGTTTTACAGAGAATAAGCTGAAAAGAGAGAATTTAGAATCAAACAAAGCCATTCATGAATGAATGATGCTCCCCTTACACTGTCCGTAGTCTGAAATATTTTTTAAAATGGGGTAGCGGCATCATCTTCAGACGGAGAATCAAGACTTAGGTGGAAACTTTTACACCATCAGAAGCTTCCTCTCCCTCGATTTCAGTCTGGTTAATTTATAAGATCTTTTTTTTTTTTTTTTTTTTTCAACCCATAGAGACAGTCATACAAAATTCCACACTCCTGTCAAATAACTTTTCATGGATTTCAATTTCACAGCACCTTCATATGCTGAAGTTTTAGTGTCGAAACCCTGCTGAGAAGACAGTCAGTCCATCTGAAGGCAAGTCAGGTCACTCCACAGCCATCTCTATGATGCCATGATATCCAACCCTGTTAACTAGGTTAATATTAATTAGCAAATTTTGCTTTCATAACATATCAAATCACCATTTGAGATCAGTATGCATGTGTACCTAACAAATAGCTGCAGCTTTGTTCAATTTTCGAATTTCTATTTTTATGTTGATTCTTTTGATAAGAAACAAAGTCTCATCTTTCAAACAATATCCTTTTTTTGGGGGGGAAATTCTAACAAAAATGTCGTTTTGACGCTGTTTGATGTGGCACCACAGAGTCATGTTTATCATCTCCATATTGTAATGCATAATATCAGTAAAAACATATTGGCCAACAATTTTATTGAGAATCATTAAATTATAATTGAATGTGATAAAACCGACTCGAGAACAGTTAGCGTTGAGCTTTAAACAAACTAATTAAAAAAGGACATCTAAAGGTTTCAAAGCTCCATGAAGCATTTTTTCAAACACACCATGATCTGATAAAGGTCTTTTAATGCTTCTTTCACGTTTTCAAATATTGAAGCTTGGAACGTGAGAAAATTAAACAATTTGAAATAACTTGTTACCCCACTGCCTATTTTTTTTTAGTTGAGTCAACTTAAAATTTTTAGTTAGTTAATGTTAATTTAAGTGACAGCAAAAATATTTTACTTGAATAAACAAGAAAAATTAGGCAGTGAAGTACATGTTTTTTCAAGTTGTATCTGAATGCTTAATTTTTCAATGTGTGCATTTACACTTCTAATGGCGGCTCTCGCTTGCACAAGTCTCACAAGAGTGAAGACTATTAGTCCGAACACTAATTCAATCTGTCTTTCAGTAGAAACAATCTTCACAGCAAATCCATAGACCATGTTGAGTCCGCTTTCACATCAGAGAGACTTACAATTTCTCAACGTTGCTACGGGAGTGCATTATATTGATTCTGACATAACTGATATAATTTAGCATGAAATGGCTTCAGCGATTGAATTGATCATCACATGAATGAATCGTCCTGCTTTCTTTTGCTGTGTTTCAAGCAAAAAAAAAAAAAGCACATCAGCTGTGAGCTAACAAAACTTTGGCACGATAATTCTTGCCAAAAAAGGCGCAGGAGATTTTCGCCTGCTCCAAACATATGGACGTTTTTAGCTGTGGGTCGGTGAGAGGCCCTCATTACCAAAGACGAGTCACAATGGTCAAGTCAACATCTCAGACCTCATTAGAGCATTGCCAGATAGCATTGCCTCAATTAAAAATCTGGTGACTCCACAGCTCTCCGGCTGACAGCGAGTACGGCTTCCTACCATGACAACCATTAGACCGAATCTAAAACAAGAACCCTCGAAATCACGGCGAGCACCGACAGCAGTCACACTCTCGGGTCCGTTCATTGTTCAGATTTCACTCCATAATACGATCTCAGCACCTCTTCTGACGGCTTCCACAGGTTCATGTATCATTTATGAAATGAGACCTGCAGCGAGAGAGGAAAGGTACACGTTGAGGTTTGAATGAACATGCGGCTTTTCTAGAAGCTTCTCTCGCTTTGTCAGTGTCACTGCTGCCTGTCTTACACCTTATTCACACCCTTATTCTCACCTTCGATTTGAAACACTCGCATAATGAGCATTCAAGTGCAGGCTGGGATCTTCAGACACCGGTTTGAATCCCTCCAGCTCTGTGTAAAACACGTCTGCCATGCACATTATTAGCCTTGCGCTCGTGCTAGGTTTTATGGTGGGTCACCACGAGACTTGAGGCTTACGAGAGGTTATTATTAGCACGCAGAGGCAACTTTTCGACTGCATTATCTGTAGCTCCAGCCGTCAACTTTAAACAAGCAAGGCTGTGCGTATGTGTCCGGAGCCTTTTAACATAAGAAGAATATGAACAAAGAAAACAATAGGCATGATGGATGATGCAGAGAGGGTAATTATTTCAAACAAGGCAGGCCGACAGTGCAGCCAAAGCGAAGGGCTGCCAAAGTGTGATAATTCTCATTCATTTGAGGCTAAATTCTGTAATTGTGGTGGGCAAAATATGTTGAGGGAAACGCACAAAAGTTACATTACGTTATGTTTTTCTCTTAATTTAGTTTTTTTATAAATAACACATACATGAAAAGTAGTTTTGAATCTAAAACAATCATGAAAATGGTAGAAATTCCAAAATTGGTAGTGAAGTCAACACTTGGATTACAAAGCGATGGAAGTGAACGATACTTTAGGTAACACTTTTCTCTCAATTCATTCTTAATTTGCTGCTTATAGTTAGTAAGGTAGTTGTTAAGTTTAGATATTGGGTAGAATTAGGGATGTAGAATAAGGTCATGTAGAATAAGGTATTAATATATGCTTAATTGGCACTGATAAATGGCTAATATTCTATAAAATACAATGTAATCGGCGTAACCATAAAATAAAGTGCAGCCATATTTTCTGATAAACCACACTTTTATTTACGACTTTGTTTTGTAAAAATACCTAATTCCTAATTGGCTGCTTGTTAATAGTTAGTAAGGTAGTTAAGTTTAAGTATTTGGTATGATGCAGAATATGGTCATGTAAAATAAGGCATTAATATGTGCTTAATTACTAATAAATTACTAATATTCTATTAATATGAAGGTAGTTAAGAGACCCTAAAATAAAGTGTTACCAATTTTTTTCTAATTTTCTCCTGGTCTCCCACAAAAAACAAAATGTGATGGAGTAGCTAATTAAATTTAGGAATGCTAACTTTTCACAAGCGCAACTACAGCTGTTGTTTTTAATACATTTAGATCTAGTTTGTAAATTTTGTATATTTGTATAAATTTGTCAGTTTCATAGAAGATTCACTGATTCATTTGAATCCTTACTCAACATTTCAATTATTATTTTTACCTTTAAAATATTTAGCATGCTTCTAGTGATCATTTTCATTAATAGTTTTAGTAGCTGCATTTAGTGTAAACTGATCTATTCAATTCATATTTATGGTCACTTAAAATCAGACTTTTCTAAAATGTCCTGTCTTTATACTGTTGTCTTATACTGCTGTGTAAGTGAATCATTTGGATGGGTTATGGAAATCAATATTAATTAAAGGAAAAACACACAACCTCCGTGTTTGTCATGTAAATGTGGTGAGTGAATGTTTCAGAACTCAAAAGTGTGACATACTGTAAAGAATGAGAGAGAGAGAGAGAAGCGTGAAGCTGGTCTATTTCAAGGTGTTGTTGAATGTATATGTAGTGTGAGTGTCTAACTTGGACAGACAGATTGAGGTCATTCATTCATGTTTGTAATGAATATAGAAGCAGACAAAGATAGAAAGAGAAACATACAAATGGCAGGCAAGGGAAAACGACAAGGAGGAGAAAAATAGAATATGGTAGAGAGAGAATGCAATGGTTCAAAATCACAGGGACATGAATGAATTAAAGGCTCAAGACTGGTTACTAGCATGGTTTACTTGGTGCTGTGTGTGTGTGTGTGTGTGTGTGTGTGTGTGTGTGTGTGTGTGTGTGTGTGTGTGTGTGTGTGTGTGTGTGGCCGTTTCTCAAATGGAAGACTGGATCCTCCAGAGGTTGCATTTGTAGGCTGCATACGTCATAAAGAAGATCTCATTTTAGCATATATTCAGTTATAAATTTGATAATTGTTCTTAATTAAGTATAAATGATGACGTATGCAGCCTGAAAATGCATCCTACGGAGGATGCAGCCTTCCGTGTGTGTGTGTGTGTATCTATGTACACACTGTACACATGTAATTGTCAACCATTACTCCAGTCTTCAATGTCACATAATACATCAGAAATAATTCCAATATGCTAAGAACCTGATCAAAAAAACCTAATGATTATTAATGTTAAAAACAGCTAATATAATAGGATATTTTCAGTATTATTTGATGTACAAAAGAATGAGAAAGTTTTATTCGACAGAAATAGTTTTAATGTGTCCTGGCTTAATACAAATAACAATTATCAGTAATAAAGCATGGTCTGTATAGTAGTAGCTTATAGCAGAGCAACTACTATTAAGATAAATGTGAATGCTGTTGGCTAGCTCTCTTCGAATATTGTAGACTTTCCTCAGAGTAAATAGAAAGAGAAAAATTGGAACCAAAAATACATGGGGAAAAAAGGAAATTAATCGGCAAGGAAGGTCCTTTTAAAGACACATTAAAGCGGAGCTGAGCGGCTGAAGTGGGGCTAGATGTGGAAGCGGCGGTTTGCGTGAGAGGCGAGGTGAGGCCTTTCTTCCCCATCACAGAAGACTTGTGGCGAGGACGGCAAACGGCTATTTGTACAGCGGCAGGTGCGGGGACAAAATTAAAGCGCGCGAAGAAAGAAGGGACCTGCCAGTGCAGCGCTTCCTCTGAAAGATGAAAGGGAAAAATGGTGTCTTCCCGAAAGAGGAAATATGACTTGCCAGAGCGAATACATGCTGACTCCCAGTCGCTGTCAGATTGTGTAGATTCCACCATCCAGAATCCTCTGCAGCGCTGCGTGTACCCTGCTGATAGCGCTAGCGGCGAGAGCTCTAAGTGTGTTTCTGTAGAGATGTCCCCATTATTTAAACAGAGCCGGTATAATGAGTGGAGTGGAGAGGTAGAGAGAGAAATGACACTAGAACTTGGAGAAAGAGCTGGTGGGTGTTTAACCGAAGTCATGCTGTTAGTTTATCACATGTGATAATACATTCTCACTTACACCGCACTCCAAACATTTTTGAGTACATCTAAGAACAAACCTTATACTCTGCTGATGATAAATGTGCCATGATAAACACAGTTTCTACCAAAATGCCTGTCTCTGCTTCCGACAGACCGCCCAGAGTCCCTTCACTGACCATCCGATGCAAACCACGCTAGATTTGGCATATGCTTTTAGCTATTGAAGGTATACTATCGTTTCATAAGTTATCGCATTCCCTGAAAGTGAACTGTATCTTTTGATTAAAACCAAACATTTAGGAATACAAAAATCTCAGCTAACAGGGAACATTCTTATTTGAATGACCTTCTGGTAGAGTTCAGTGTTAACAGAATGTTCATTCAAAGTTATCTGGTCTTTAGTAATGTTCTCAAAACATTAGCAAAAACATTATTTATACCTTGTTCATGGAACTTTTTTCCATTTTTTTTTTTTTTTTTTTTTTTTTGTTGGACATTTGACAAGCATTTTAAAATGTGGTTACTTTCAGAATGTACTTTCAGTTTGAGAATGTTCAAATGTAACATTCCCATGAATTTTGAAATTATAAAATGGAATGTTCACATTAAAAACGTTTTTATTTCATTGATACATTCAGAAATAACTTCCATAGCATAGTAAGAACATTAACACATCTTGGAACATATTGGTGGTAATTATGGTATTTTTAGAGCATATTTATACCAGCAAACTACAAGTGCACCATGGCAACCATAGTTTTCACCATATATATATGTGGTGAAAACTATGGTTGCCATGGTGCATTTGTAATGATGTGATTGTGTAGTGTGTATAGGGTTTATACAGTAACTTCCATGTAACACACTATTTATGTATAAAAAGTAAATATGCTAGAACAAGTCATATAAAAAAACTAAATTTGCTATAAATAGAAACGCTTGAGGGCTAAGCCATTTTTATCAGATTAAAAAAATACAAAGTTAGAACTTTTATATGTCTGTATCTTTTTCCCCTTTCTTTTTTTTTTTATATGTCCGAGTCAACCAAAGGTTACAGATAATGATGTTTCCATGCCATCCTTGGCTATCCATCTTATGGTCATAGCTCACCACACCTGAAAAAAAAAGACAAAAGAAATCAATAGAAAGAAGCTGTCAAAGACCCAGTGTCACAGATCCTTTGAGTCTCACTTCACAAGACCTGTGTACTGGGGAAAACTCGACGTCTGGAATTCCAATGCACTTGTTTGGTGCGAAAATAAACAGAAGGTGAAAAGGGCACGTCCGCTTCTGTTTCTGTTGATTTTGAAAGCGCATTTATTCGTTATACAATACGACTGGGAGACTGAGAGTCACATTAAAGAGCTATTAATGCAGTTGTGTAACCGTTAACTCTCGACTCCCGCGTGTATGATACATGCATGATGTTCTCTCGCTGTCACAGTCTTTCCGTCTCTCCTTCTTTCTCATGCACAAGGTAATGCCACCGTCAGTGCGTTTAATGCATGCATCATGGCACTAATTTGCTCGTCCATAATAAATGGGAGCGCTCACGTTCTCTTCTCTGTGTAGTACAGTAGCAAACTGGAGCTCAATGCATCATGGGCAGTCAGGGGAGAGGAGCCTGCCTCACCGGTACTCACTGGAGAACTGCGGCCCCAGGGCCCCAAGCGGCCCCCATACCGGCAGCAGCGGCGTCCGCCTGCCCTACATTGTATGTCCTCTCATTATCCCTGGGCTTATTCATCACTATATGGCAGGGACGCCCAGTGGGACAGGAAGATCACTGTGAACCGAGGACAGAACGTCCTCTAGTAAAGGACTCATATGTGCAGTGATTTTGCACCTAATAGATGGTCGTACGTTGATAAATGTCAGTTCTCCTCCGTCGAGTGGAGGCGGGTTTTGATGGTCCATGAAAGCGTCAGACTTTTCGTCGATGCTTTGAATAAAATGTGACAGCAATGGAGAGTCGTTGTACGTGTGCGCTTTAAAGTACGGGAACAGGAGCGCGAAAGAATAACGCTGTTTATTTCAGGAAAGCTGACCTGTTTTAAAATAAATAAATCATTACTTTAAATAGTAACGCAAACGCATATGATCTCGTAGCCTGCACCTGAATCACTCAAACTAGCTCATTAGCCTCCTTAAAGTCAGCATGAATTGGCATTCGTGATCCATTTTGCTTCGTAATAAGATGATTATGAGTGTAACAGGACATTTAGTGAGAAAATATGTTACTTAATAAAACGTATTTAACATCTATTTATTCTGATTTTGAAAGCATAAAAATATCATATTACTGCTGCTTGCTTACTTTGCATTAATGCAACTGTAATAGAGGTATTATTGAGTTTTAAATGGTATTACAAATAGCAGAAAATGTGTGTGTGTGTGTGTGTGTGTGTATATATATATATATATATATATATATATATATATATATATATATATATATATATATATATACATTTTAGACATGCATATATTTTATATATATATATATATATATATATATATATATATATATAAAATATATGCATGTCTAAAATGTTAATATTGTGAAAAAGTTTTGTAACTTTTTTAAAAAGTGAAACTTTTATATATTCTAGATTCATTACATGTAAAGTAATTTGTTTATTTTTATTTTTAATGATTATTAAATATGTAGGCCTGTATATAGGTGAAAATCCATGTGTGGTGAGAGTTTACAATCTTTGACATTTATGTGATATGAGGTCAATAAGGTCAATATCCATTTCCCAAAATCCAAGTTAATTGAAAACTGCACGACAGAACGGAAACACTATAGTCAAACTATTTTGCATTAGTCATTTTCCACCTATTGTTAAAAGCCCTTGAATCTAATCAGACTGGCTGGGTATTCGCTTACACACAAATAAGGCAACTCCCCTCTTGAGCTCACTGTTACCTTAGGAGATCAATGATTTAGTTATTGGCAAACTACCTAGATTCCCCTTGAGCTGACCTAGTCCAATGAAATGAAGCCAAGTGATATTTTATTGATATTTTTTTCAACACACCATCCCATAGGCTTTTGAGTCACCTTATGAATCTCATTTTCTACTTATAAATAAGAAATGAAAATGAATTTCAGAGTTGCAGATTCAAATTTCAAGAGAATCTTTGAGCCAGAAATTGACATAAATGATAGCGGCATGTTTATTTAGATTTTTTGTTAATTATGCATGCAGTGTTGACAGAATGTCTCAAAAACTGCATCATCCGATTATGGTGCAGTTAGATCACATTTAAAAGTCATAAAATAATATGAAAATCTACGACAGAATGGAAATATAGGCCTACTCAAACTGTCTTAAATGTCAAGTAGCCGGATATGAATCTTGTAAGAAGTTACATTAATGTTTGTTAATGTAACGTGGCTTACAAGACGTGACACGTGTGGATCCATTTGAAAGCATTTATTAAGACACATGGTCAGAACACAGGCAGGGTCAAAAAACCAAACTGGTCCAAACCGGGCATGAGTTAGTCGACGACAGAGTCCAGGGGGGTTGACAAAAGTGGTTGTCCAAAACAGAAGCAATAGTCCAGCGAACTACGAAGCTACGAACAGAGTCCAACACAGTAGGCAAAGGGTTAATCCAAAATACACAGGCAAAAGTCTAACAAACGAACAAGATAATAACTAAACTGGGAAAACTAGAAATTGGCTCTGTAAAGCATCTATCGCCTGGAGAGTAATAAACAGTTAAGAGTTCAGGTTCATATTATTCTAAGTAAACGCAGAAGGACTCCATACTGTAGCTAGACGATGCTCGGCGGTAAGTGAGAGGATGTTCAATGCTTAAGTAGTGTGTGTCTGACTGGATGCAGCTGTGTAATCAAGTAAAAGTGTGCGACTGAACGCAGGTGAAACCAGTCTGTGTGAAGGAGTCTGGAGTCCTGGGTGGTGTACGGCAGTCAATATGATGGAATAATTCATTCTTATGGTGAACAAATGGAAGTTCATAGACCAAATTGATGACAGATAACAGTTTTATAGCCTTTTGCATGATCAGATTTAAGTCAACCTGTCCTTAAAACCAATATGCCCCTATAGGTCATTTATACAAATCACAACAATGACCCATCAGAGCATATACTACAATTGCACTTGTACTGGCAACAGGACACGTTTATATTAATGTTTTGTACTATTTTATCTGCCTCGTGGGGTTTATGGTAGCTCAGTTTGTAGTGCGCTGCGTTATAAGATGAGATGTGGTCATGCGATCATATGTTTGAACCCAGAAAATGCACATGCTTAAAAAAAAAAAAAGCATAGGCGTTATAAATTATGGTTTTGCACGATTTTTGTAACGGATAGGTTCTGAGGTAGGGTTGGGTGTGGTCATTCGTACGAATTACATCTAGGAAAATGTTTGAATCGGAGATTGCATTTAAACAAAACGGGCATTTGATTGATATGGACAGTCATACATCATTTCATGATGACAGATGCAACATGACACTGTCATTATTTTTGTCTTAAATTATATGAACTTTAAAATGTAAAAATAGGTCATAATAAGGTACTTGCACAAACTACCTAGAGGGTCATTTAAGTAATCTTATGTAGAATATAAACAGGAAGTTGACACCTTTTATAGCAGGAAGTCTTGTTTGCAGTTGACCGACACATACTGTTGAGTAGTGTTTTGTTATATAATGTTTGAAAGAACTGAATAATTTAGTTTGCACCTACCTATCAATCAATCAATCAATCATTCAATCAATCACAACACAGGTTGCATCAAAGCACTACCTATGAGCATAGGTAAATTTTAAGCATTGGTACTAAAAAAAAAGGATTTGTTGCAAAATGTATTATTTTAATATAGTGCATGGACTTCCTAAAGTCAAACATTTCCTTAAGTGAAAGATCATATGTGGTGAGAGGAGTATCTACTGTAAATTCTTACTTTTTTATCTGAATATATGTGGTTTTGAATGTCCATTGTAAAAATAGCGATGTTATTAAAGATATCTTTGACCGTTGATCAGTAATAAAATGTTTTGTAATGGTCTTCTCCATCTTGAACAATCATCAACAGTTCATTTGTTGTAGTGTTACTGTCTTCTTTGACGCACTGACAAAATAGCAGCCTGTGGTAAAACATATATATTTAATCGTACGCTTATACAGTTAGTATGACCTTGTATAAAATGAGAAAGAAGATAATGAATATTGCAAAGTAGGTGTAATATATTATTGATGAGATTCATTTTCAACAAGAAAAATCAGGTGGAAATGTCACTGCAATTATAGAACAACCCCATTGTGTTTTTAACATAAATACTTCATATTTTACTTTATACCTTGGAGTCTACTGTATGTGAGTTGTGTTACAGAGAAAATAAGAAAAAAAATCCTACGAATATGTGACTGTTGTAAATGAAACGCAATACTTCTGGAACTGAGGAAAGCCTGAACTGTTGCATGCTAAGGTTACAGATCCGAAACATTCGAGGTGGTGTTGTTTTTACTTGGTGGTTGTGATCTGGTAGCTTAAAATTTGATAGGTTTAAATATCCATCCGTTTTTGTTGTTTTTAGTTTTGAAACTTTATATTTTCTTTTTTTCTTTTTGGCTTATATCCATTAGGGTGAAGACCGTATTTGGTGTATAATTCAGTTGTGTGCGAATTACAGAAAAGATTCTGCAAAGACTTTTCTGGTAGTGAGAAAAAAAAAAAAAAAAAAAGTCTTATTTTTAGCATGTCAATAGCAAGTTATTATTTGATACCAATCAATTATTATTAAGAGCAATCTTATTTTCTCTTGGGATCAGTTTGGCGTTACCAGAAGTGATGACTTTCGATTCAGCGTGTGAGAGTGTTATTAACTCAGTAATCTGAGCGATTGATAACGCATGAGTTAGATGCAGGCCAATTTGCAAATCGGTTCTATTGATTCATTAAAAACAACCACTTTAAAGAACAATTAGCTGTGAATCTGACAGTCATTAGCTCTGTGGAATCAGGAAAAGTAGAAATCCAAACTATGGTATGTGATGTGTCTTCATATGAGTCTTGTTTTTTTTTTTCAACGGCTCTTATTTGATTAACAGATTTATTCATTTTTTTCAGTTCAAGAGTGTATATAATGTATAAATATATAACATCTTTTTATAGATATTAAAATATGTCTGTCTTAAAAGGCAGTCTTTTTTATATAGAGGATATGTTTCCATTTCTAAGGAGACAGAGACGGATGATGTGTTAAGGGAAGCCCCTGGGAATGAGACATCAACAATATGCTGAAACACAAAGAGCTTTGCTTATTTTAAAGGATTACAAACTACTGCCTCACGTTAACTGTATTTTATGAGGCTGTAACAATGCCATGAATCTAATGTTGAGCTCATTTTGTAAAAATGCATCTCTTGAAGCCGTGTCATGGTAGCTTGCTATTATGACTCATTGGGCGTTCACACTTTGACTGTTGAGTTTTTGTGCTGTCGGTTGTTTTTATTCATACTCGACTGCTATATCCAGAGTAAGCAGTCGGCGGATCAATATCTGCACTTTGGTTTTGTAATCTCTGCATGGAAAATGGTCACTGTTGCCTCAAATTTCCAGCTCTCACCAAACAAATGGCAAAATAAGCTTGTAAACTGCATGGTCTAGAGCATTCGATTTATAAGGTTATTTTGTCATTCAGCATCAGAGTTCAGAAAAGCTGCAACAGTTAAGTGCAATAAAGGCCTGGCCACACTACATGTTGTAGTCCGTTGACTTGCATTCATACACATGGGAGATGGGAAACATAAGCTCATTTCGCTGCATCCTTAGTTCAAGTTTGGTGAACTTTGTCCTGCAAACTCATACCACATGAAGATAGTAGATTTTCTGCTTGATGTATAAGCTAACTTCAAAGAAAAAGTAGATGTTAAATCATGTTAAAAAAAAAAAAAAAAAAAAAAAGATGCCATGGAGTTTTATTTTGAAATGAAATCTCGTCAGAAATTTTGCATGCTCAAAGTCTGCGACACATTATTACACACACAATTTTTTTGGTTAATTAAAGACTAAATGTAATTGCACACGGAGTCCGAAATTTTGCACGTTGAAAAATAAATTCGACCTCATGTTATGTCGATCACGTTTACACACTGCCTCTGAAACTTTTGTCCATCATAAAAATTTATTGGATAAGGTTAAATTTTTTTGCGTTTTCTCATCCATAGCAGGCATTTTGATGAAAGGATGACACATACGAAAAAACAAAACTTCAGTCAGTTTTCAACCAGCTTTGTACGATCACGGTGTTCATAGTGTAAGTAAATGAACAATGTGTAGTATTTTTCTTGTTTATTTGGCAGCTAATAAACTGAATGATGTAAAATGCTTTGTCTGGTGGATTTCGGACAACCCCAAAACTACAAATTGTACCTCATTTCATTCTGAACATAGAGCTTTTGTTGGGGTTAAATTCTAGACCTATCAAATCTTTCCGTAGGCCGGTTTTGATCTACTATGACCCTACAGTTGTTAATAGCTGTTGAAAGGAATGGTTTCACTATTCTCATTTTGAAGAGGTTTTTTGTGTGAATAGCTTTGAGTTTGGGCAGATCATGCTGATGAAGGAAGAGGTTCGACATCTGTGAAATGAACAGCTCCTGGCTCTCACTGACAACTTGTTCTTCATTAAAGGAACGGAGGTACAGTTCAAAACATTGTGAAATTTGAAGGATGAGGATATTTCACAGTTCAAAAAGGAAGACCATTTACAGAATTCTGTGGTTACGGACTAAATGCTAAAGATACAGTACCTAATACAAGCCCAATTAACAGTGAATAAACCGCATTCAAGGTCATGTAGAATATCAGATAAACCCACTTGTTTTATATAAAGCATTTTTAAAATAATATAATATTATCCAACATGCCACATAATCAAGCATCTTTCACAACATAATTGCATAGTGCATCTATTCTATTATATAAAAAATTCTATTATATATATAAAAAAAACTACATATTTAATAATTTTGTAAATATTCTAATACAGCTGTGGCTAATCTAGAATCTAAAAGGCTGTGCTGCATGTCTGAGAAGTTCAAAACCGTTTTGCAGAGAAACTTTAGATTTGTAGTTTGAACCTCCCAATTACACACATCTTCAGGTAGTTAACTTGGGCAGTTTTGGTCAAACTTTCTGAAGGGGGAATGGGGAAAAAAAAGCCTCTGCACTATAAGGTTTGCAGATCATTAAGAATGAAAAGCACAATTACTGCATCCAGTTGAGGGCGTCTCTGGAGTTTAGAATGCCAGAGCATGTGTCAGGCTTTCACAGGCTAAATGGTAACTATACGCACCACTTAATAAGAGCATTATCTGTAGTTTGGTAATAAGATCAGTCACGCAGGCCCAGCTCCACTTTTTACACTTTGGAGTCTTTTGTTAAAGTAAAGCAGGAAAGTGGGAAGCAATTTCACCACTTTTTTTTGGGAAACCAATTAAAATATACATAAAGGGAAAAATTTTTATAATATCTCCAGTTACATGCTTTAGACCACAGCGTTACAAACACAATAAAATGTAGTGAAGATTAATAGGCCTATCTTTATGTAAATATGTAAATGATTTTTTTTCTGTGTGTATATATATATATATATATATATATATATATATATATATATATATATATATATATATATGTGTGTATATATATATATGTGTGTACATATTATATGTATATGTGTACATATTATATGTGTACATGTATATTATATATATATATATATATATATATATATATATATATATATATGTGTATATATATATATATATACACACACACACACACATATATTGAATTTTATATTGTTAAACATTCAAAATTTTGCTTTAAAAATATTCAGACCTTGTTAATTGAATAAGAAGCTCCAAACAACAAAGGACTGTAGAAGCGTTGCCATGTCATGGATTTTGACTCTTCAAACATTATCCTTCACCACACAACTTTTATCATCTGAGATTGGAAAAAAGACTACATGCTACAAAAACTACATCTGTGTGAGTGTGTGTGTGTTCATATCAGGACATTTCATAAACTATATTTAAATAACGTAGCTAGCAATGAAGGGATTATGTATTTATGTTTCTATGGTTACCTCATGATCACGCACCTATTTGCTTGTCATTTCCTTTGTGATTATGTGATTTATAAGTTGTTGGATGTAAACGTAACATAACCTTTGCAAAATAAAGAGGTGGGTATTTTACACCACTGCTTGTGATCTCTCTAGACCTTTCACATGTGTCAGAAGATTTAACTGCAAACTTTTCTTTCTGATGGCCAGTAAGTTTGAAGCTCTGCTGGTATGGTGCTCTAATGACAGTTCTGACGGGGTTTGGGGAGTTTTAGTTGGTCTTGAGAGCTGAGGAACTTAGAGCCCTGCGTTTGATATGCTTTAGAGAATGTGAGTGTGTCAGAGGCTGCTTAATGAAGTATTTCTCAAAGGAAGTCCACTCTTATTGGTCCCTCTTACCGCACATCTCATTCCTGCAATGACAGGTTCAGAAATCTCCTTTGATTTCATCTTTCATACCAGTCTCTTTTATTTTAGTCTCTAGCACCCACCTCGTATCTTTGAGTAACACTTCACCACCTTGATCAAGCCCACTGTGTATGAGCCACAATTTCGTGTTAGGCATCTCATGTAATGATAATGCGCTCCTTTTCTTCGGTCGTTCATTTATTCATTTGTCTAATAGAAAATGTGTGATATCAGGTTATACATTTTACACCTCTCAAGTTAAAGATAGATTCTTTATCAGATTGTAACTTCACAAAGGTTAACAACAAAGGACTGTAGAAGCGTTGCCATGTCATGCATTTTGACTCTTCAAACGTTATCCTTCACCACGCAACTTTTATCAGCTGAGATTGAAAAAAAATACCTGCAACAAAAACTAATTGTGTGTGTGTTATATCATATGTCTGTCATTACAACTCTTGAAGGGCTTGGCATGGTAATGTATATGCCAGTGTTAATGTATTTGGTCCCGGTGGAATAGATCTGCTACGGCAGATCAAGTACCTAGACAAAATGATGCTGTAAGTATGTAAGAAATACTGCTGCTGTACATATAACATACATGAAATAACCCCTATATAGCATACATGATTCACCTCATAGCAGATCTATACAGGTGGAGCTGGAGAAGATGGAGGGTTTCTGAAACCAGCTGAAATTGCTACAGCAAGCACAAGCTCATTGGTTCTCTCCTGTTTCAGTAGCCAATCAGCTGTGCCATGTAATGAAATAATTTTAGGAAACACTCCATTAAGATAGTGTATTTCAAGTCTTTCATAGGGACTTTAACAAAGTCTCTTAGTACTTAAATCATCAACTCCATGAATTGATAATGCATGAAAATGATTGAAAGAACACCCATCCCTTAGTTCGCCTTCAATACATCCTACATCTCTGAAAAATTAATGCGTTCTGAGTCATAAATCTATAAATCTGCAAAGTTTTCCATAACCTCGCTCTCACCCAAACATTGAGAATATATAGACTTGCTGTCGTCTTTGCGAAAGCGCTTGTGATTGACAACCCGCCCTATTACCAAACACTGCCTGCAGGAAGTGTCAGTCTTTAAGCTATACTCCCCGTTAGCAGGCAGGTCTCTGAGAGCACTAACAAAAACAATTCTTGAATGACGGCTTTCCGTGACCGTAGCATGCTCTGAATAATAGAGCATTTTATAAGGAAATATAATGTGGCAATTATATAACTATTCTGCATTCCTGCATTTTACAGTCTTTAATTTGGGGTTGTTGCCTTCCTATTCGTTCAGTATTGAACTGAAGTGAACAAGTGGGATGTCTGATTCTCTCTTAACTGACTCTTAGATATGATGAATCAAGGCTTCAAATATATGAGTTCGGAATGGAATAATACCATATTTTGTGAACCACTACAGTGAATCGGTTTGCTCAGGCGGTGGTTAATTTTTGGTAAACCATTTATAAATTGTCATTAAGTTTAATGCTGCCATCGTAATAAATGCTTCCATGTCAATGGAGAAACCGATGGTCAGTTTGAGCACATTGCCTTATAGCATACAGTATTTCTCACAGCATTCGTTTTTATTTTTTAAAAAGTAGAGTATAATGGTGCCTGAACACACCATACGTGCTCAAATAACACCACGGGCATCCCAAACTTTGGCAAAGTTTTTTTTTCATTCAACTCGACACCAAATCTCAAACCCTCAAGTTACGTTTTACACTTTTCCATCTTGTTTTAAGCTACTGTTTTAAGTCTTAAGTGGAGTGCTGAGCTGTGTGTGTGTGTTTGTGTGAGTGTGTTTAAAGCAGAGATGGACAGAAAATAAAAGAGAAGTAGACAGACAAAGAGAGTGAAAGGGGGATGGAGAAGCCACTAGTGAATGTGCAATAGTAACCAGTGCAACGTGATCCAAATCACAGCCTCTCAGCAGTAGACTCCCTCTTTCTCTTCTCGTTTTTGTGGTTATTTGGCTGTCCACGGGAGTCATCGGAGCAGAGAAATTGCCTGTTATCTGGGGGGTCGATTTCTCATGCGCCCTTAAATTGCTTTGTATTGACACTCTGTCATCGTGTGGATCTTGCCGTTAGCCCCAACAATCTCCCCTCAGGTGTGTGTTGCACCCCTCCTTTAGACGCAGAGTACGGTGTGTGTGTGTGAGAGTGAGCGAATAACTAATGCATGTCTAATAGGCTTTAACGTGATTGTGTATCATTTATAGGGGTGCTTGGCCTGCTGTGAAGAGGTGCGTGAGCCATTGGCCCACGAGAATTTGGCGTGGCGTTCTGACATCCGTCGAGTTGTTAGGTACACTTTGGTGTCCGGTTTTTGTTTTTTTGGATTGTGAAAACTATTATATTACCTAAAATTAACTTGGCATGAAGAGTAGGTAGTTGTCAGCATCAGATTTATTTAGCATTCTCATGCAATTTGTTCAATTTTTACACTTGGCATGAAAATAGCTAGCAGTTAACATCAAATTTATGCATCTTTCTCACTCATTTTTTACACATCGTTGGGCTGAGACAATTTGTTCAGCTGAAATCTCTCTTCTTTATAACTACCATTCAAAAGTTTGATTTCGGAAGAAAAATAAGAAATAATGTATTTAATGGCAAAGTAGAATTTTATATATTAATAAATAAAATTGTATGTATAAAATTATATATCTATAAAAATCTATTATATATATTAGTACCCTATTACAGTGCTATTAAGGTTTTCAATGTCTCATGAAAAAAGTCCTGCGTGTGTATATGTATAATTTGTGTGTATATATATATATTAGTGCCCTGTTACAGTCCTATGAAGAGAACTTTTTCCAGAAGCTTATTTGTACAAACATTTCATTTAGTTCACTGCAGTCACAGTGGCATGTTTGGCTTTTTAATGTTAAAAGGCCTCTTTTGTGCTTAAATACATACCAGCTACATCTCAAAGTGACAAACCTTATGAAGATATAAACGGTCTCAAGGACGGCGATGAATAACCGTGCTTGCATTGTCTGCTTTTGAACATCTTTGTTTCATCACCTGCTCATGACTGGATTATAGGCTGGTGAAAGAGCATTTTTGCCTGTGAATGTTGCTTAATTGTAAACATAAGATGAATGTCATGGCGAGTAAAGCACAATGAGCGCAGTTAAAAAACAAACTAATTCACACTTGCATATAATAAACAATAATTCTGTATTGTCTGCATGTTGTGGGTGGTTGCTAGGTCATTGTTATGTGTTGGCTTAGGTGTTATGGCTAGTTTTAGGTGGTTACGTATTATGTAAATCGAAGTCGGAAGACTATCCATTCTCAGTAGTATTTTTTGTATAGAGCACTGCTTAAACAGAAGTCACTTTCAAACGTTTCTGTTGGTCAAGCAGAGAAATACACTCAAACTTAAAATCTGCATGGTTTTTTGTCCTCAATTGTGCAGATTCCTATTGACAAAAAGCGGTGACAAATGTGACTGCACCTCAAGCTTATGGGTTTTTAGACCTGTTTTATGGTTTTCCAAGTAAAATCATTCTAACAAGTAATGGCACCACTTTGAGGTATCATTCATATCCGTTGCCTGAGCAATCCGGGATGAGTTACGCTCTAAAGTTTAATATACTTAGGATTAGGAGTTTGTTCAAATCCCCAACCCCCAAAGTGTTAGGTAATAGCGATGCTTGCTTTAGCAAGCATTATTAATTAAAATATAATTCTTTTATTTTTGCAATTGATCGGTTGAGAATCCAGGGATTATCTAAGACAGCTATTGAGCTGTATGTTAAAACTGCCCAGGGCTTTCGCAACTTGATTCTTCTAGAGCCTTAAAAACTTCATGCAGCAGTTTATTACTTTTCCAAAGACTTTCATGTAAATGTCTCTCAATATGTTTTTGGTTTGGGGCATTCTAGCATCTGCCATACATTATACTAAGAATCTCACTTCACAGATTTTTTTGGGATTTTTTGGATTAATTAACGGGCATCCGTATCGCATGCCAAGGCCGACAGGACTGTTTCTTATTATTGTGTCTATTAAAAATGCATTAAAAAGCTAGCAATTATTTAGGTAGTCATGTAAAAACAGTACACTTCTGGAAGATTGGTGGACTGTTGCACAACAGCGCTAGCAGCAACCATTGCGCTTTTGCGAAAGTTGCTTTGTGTTATGCGCTGCCGTCTGGGATTTAAAACCAACTTGAAGAATAGGTGCTGTAAAAAGAGATGGAGTCCCAGGTGGATGCCGCAGTTCTCCCAGTGGGAGAGTCTGGAGAAAACCAAGGATGGCTGGAGCCAATTGGAGCGAATTGATCTCTCTTGCGTGGGCTCCACGCCAGCCTCCTGTGTTTTCTTTCTCCATCTCACATTAGCATACCAAATAAGCTGCCGTTTCTCTTAGTATGCCAGCTTTCATTTGTCACCCCTGGTATAATACAACACCCGTGTCCCTTAGCACACAGCATGAGGTTCCCCCGCTGAGCAGACCGGCTCTGTGAGCGTGTGAGAGAGCGAGCGAAAAGATATCCATTGAGTATGACACACAAAGGGTGTTTCACTGCAGGTAGAGGAGGAGATCTTAATAAGTGCCTGCATGTGAGAGTATGAGAATGTTTACACATGAAGTGCGTGTTTGCGTTTGCAGGTGTATCCAGTGCAAGGAAATTCACAAATGAGGTTTCCGTGTGCTCCGTGTACTCTATTTGTCCTAGATGACAATGAAATTAACGGGGCATTTAAACAATAGCTTTTTCTAATAAAAAATGGAAAACTTTTTTTTAGAGGTTTTGGCTGGTCATTTAAACAAAATAGCTTTTTTGAAAACTACAGTTAACTTTGTTTCTTTTGACCTAACTCAAATATGTTATCACATTAATCTTGTACCAGCTTGGCTTAAAAATACAAAGAAAAAGAAAATCTGTTATATTAGTCATTAATAAAATGAAGTGCATTAGACTTTACATCAAAGTTTGGCAAACTGGTCTTCGTATTCTTTAAATAAATCATTTTAAAATAACAAATAAAATAAAATGCTTACTGAAGAAGACAATTTATTTGTTTACCTGCATGTGACCATTAACTAATGTAAACAAATGTGCTATTTAATTATTAACTGCTTATCTATTACCAAGTAAATGTATTATGTGAAAGAGGTTTGGCTCACAAAACGTAATATATGCTTGACTTATAATTAATGTTGATCAGTAATTGATGCAGAAATGTTGAGAAAGCACTTCTCCAAACTGAAATCATTTTTGCATACCCAGTGGTCAAATGCTGTGAGGTCTCAGTTTTCTGTGTAAATATAGTCATCTGACTAGTGACTGTCCACAAATCGAGTCTTTCTAAATGTGAAGGCCTAAATGCTGCAGGTTATTTCAGGAACATTTAAAAGATGGAAAGGAGAATTAGGGAGAATTGATCAATAATATGTGGTGTATTAAATAACTGTACACTGATTTCGTGTATTTAAAAATGTAATTTATGCGTGTGCAATTTTTGAAATCTGATTACATGTACACAAAAAATAATACACAATTATATTTAGAATATCTGTCAATGATATCAAAAAATAATTGAATCTCATTAACTTATATAGTGCTCTTCTTATTTTCTGCATAACATTTTTCTAATATATTTGATATGGTGTGTAAATTTGTGTATGCAATATTTTGTTTTTGATTTTTATTAGCAATAAATAACTATTTATTTAAAGTATCAAATCCTGTTATATGCTCTTTATAAAATGTTGAATATTTCTATTTTATTTAAATCATTTATTTTTTTATTTATGGGCCACACTATTAACAAACCATTAACTATGATTTTTGCCTCATTAAAAAAATAATTATTAGTAGTTAGTAAGGTGGTTGTTAAGGTATATTGGGTAGGATTAGAGATGTACATGGTCTAGCAGAATATGTGCTTTATAAGTACAGCCAATATATTAATAAGTATTTGGGAACCGGTCCTATATTAAAGTGCTACCAATTTATGTTTAATATTTATCACTGAGACTGAACTCAAACCTGGTGCTCCCATGAGAATCACCACTCAGTACGTCAGAGCACTATTTAAAGCTCTTCTTCACATATATGACTTGAAGTTTGACGTGCTCATGTATTTGCATGACCTTAAAATGCTAAAGCCATTGAGAATTCAAATAAAAGCATCAGCCCACCACAATAATTCCGCCCGTCTTCAGTACAAACTGCTAATTCACATTAATGCACAAAGCAGTGCTGTGGGCGACTATATGGTGAAAAAAAGAAGAAGAAATGTTATGATTTGAAATGGAAATGAAATAAGCTTGCTGCAAAGAAACGGCCGAGTACGAGGGAGGCCAGCCTTGGCTGAGACACAACTCTATTTGTAAAGGTCAACATCTTTAGTAGGAGGAAAACTTCCCTGCGGCTCTCTCCTCCCAAGAGCAAGGGAAATATTTAGAGAAATACAAACGGTGCTTATTACTTGCGTGGAGCGTCGTGTTTAACTATTCCCGACAGGTTCTCTGTGATTCCTGTGAGTCAACCCCTCCTCTGGTATACAGTCTTGGCTGCTGCGCTCAAAAGGCAGTGCTGTGTAGCGCTAAAGCTAGGTGTTAAACGGCTAGGCTGCTGCTACAGCTGTCCCACTCGTCTCCGTTTGGTCTGTCGGGCTGTGCAAGCTGCTGACAGTCTAATAGGAGATCAGACTGAGGTGTTACAGCTGGTGTTATGGCGGAACTCTAAAAGTTGTTTGCAATTTTGCTTGACGTTGCCTCCCGAGACTCAAAACGAGTATCCTTTTTCCTGTCAAGAAATTCAGGGACAAATCCGCACAAAGACAGTAAGTAGACATATAAGAGGACACTGTAGAAACCGTCCCTGGAAAACATGTATGCGAGCAAGAAGTAAGACGCTAAATGAGATGACATGGCAGCTTTGAGTCTCTTCGTGCAGCAGATGTGCATTTTCCCTGCTGAAAACATCGGTTTAAGTGGTCACCGGCATATGTTGTGTTTTGGATGCTGGTTTCCAGCACGGGTTGCTATTGTACGGTGTCCTTGCATTACATTTTAAGTAGATAAACCAGCAAGGTGCCATGTTTTTTGGGTTTTTTTTGCTGCTAGGCTCACATAGCAATGTCGTCAGGTCTGAACTGCACTGAGGCTCATTCTGAATCACTCACTAGAGAAAAAATTCATCTGATTGACATGTTGAGAGGCATTTTTGTTGTTGTTAATTTGCCGTTAAAAGAATAGTTTACCCAAAAATGAAAATTTGTCCATAATTTACTAACCATCCTAAGGTGTGTATGACTTTGTTCTTTCACACAAACGCAGTTCATCTTCCGGCCAAAGCTTAGCAAATCGATCACTTTTCGGGGGTGGAGGGGGGACAAATTCAACATGAAGGTCTTGTGGCAGGGCCATCCTTAGCTAACTATGGTCATTCTCATTTCTATTAAACTGTATTGGTAGCATAGCCTAGGTAGGGTGTCTTTTTGTTTTTGCGAAGTTCATGTTCGAACATCAAAATATCAGCAAATAAAAAAACATTTAATACAATATAACATTTTACCTGATTAAAATGTTCGTCTTCTGTGTAAAAGTAACTTTCCTGGGTATATAACTTTGCAATAAAAATAAGCTTCTGTTTTATAAACCGATAACAGCTAAACATTTTACATATTTACCTTAGCCTACCTTTTGGGTGCTATTATATTTCAATGTCATTATGCCTCAGTTTAGCTAGATGTATATCAAGAGCCCTCTGCTGTTTAATATTTGTTATAAAAACATATACCTTGCAATAAAATTACAACTTTAATACGTATGTTCTGTAAATGCATCGCCTGCTGGTTTATTTGCCATTTAATACGTTAAGACTTTGAATGTTAAGTGCAAATTAACACCTGACCACACTTGCAGCTGTTAAATAAACAATAAAAAAAATTGCAAAAGAATAAAAACATACAATAGTGTGAGGTAAGCAACACTACAACAAACAAAACTGGTCCTGGGTGTGTTAGATTTATGCAAATAAACAAGCTTTAACAATAACCAGTCATATTAGCAGCACTGAGGGGCCCCCCAAATATAGTAGGGCCCCATAAAGGCTTGGAACGGCCCCGAGGCTGCATATATCCATTTCAAAAATACACACTTTCACATTAATGATTCACAATCACGCTTTTATTTGTGGTCTAATGGCAAAAAATAAATAAAATGCACACATTACAATGTCTTTGTGTTTCAGAAAAGAAATATGAGCACAGAGGCAAAAATACACAATTAGAAAGTCCATTGTCAGTATGTGTTGTTCTCTGTCTATATATGCTTTCCAATTGAGATGCACCTTTCATAGAAATTACGTATCATAATACGTTCATAGAAATAGTGTGTATAGTGTGCTATATGCATCATATAATCAGTAAATAGACTTTTGGCAGTGACGGTGTTGCTTGTCTAGCTTTACAGAGTAAGTTTAAATGAAAAAAGTATGGATGTATGGCTCCAACAGCTAGACAAGCACTTGCCAGCCTTTTAATCAGGTTTGTGCTTTACACACTCCCCCGAAAACTAGTTTGGTGCAACCATTTTGTTAACAACCACTTGACACTCTCGGCTGATAATGAGATCTTCTCCCTCTCGAAAAAACACGTTCAAAACCGATGGTTCTTTGACCAGGGAATCATTAAAGCGTTTTTGCTTATGCGCATACGCTTCCACTGCATAAAGTTTCGACATTACCTCTTGAGGAATGGAAGTCATAGCATGCTGAAGGATCTTTAGCTCCCTGCAGAGCTCCAGAGAAGAGCTGAGCTGGACTTATCAGCTGCCTTGCAGAGCATTGTGCACCGGGAGAGATGACGGAGAGAGACTTCCTCCTGCATTAATGAATCCAGTCAGGCGGGATCTTAAGGGACCTAAAGACTCTCAGGCACAGAGGGGACAGGAGTGGTTTGGCATTTTAAGAGCCTGGATGTTCAACGTATTTCCTACAAGGTGCTGACTGCACGGGCGTAATGCGCTCTCGCTTATCTGAAGTTCCCAGTAAGAACGGACTAGTATTTAAAGCAGAACAAAGGTGGTTGTGACAGGTAAATAAGAGCAAATACTTGTCGAATGGCGGAAAAAGTTAAAACCCAAGCGCTCTCTTAACTTCTTTAGCCTTTTGTTGTAGCTAAGCAACTTCAAAGCAGCTGCGAGCTGTGAAAATCAGCCGTTAAAATTTCCGTTTACTCTGAGCTCCTCAGAGCGATCCACCTTTCTGTGGTAATTATTTGCAGCGTGATGAACTTGAGGGGTTGTTTTTTCCAGCCTGTTATATGCGGTGATCAAAGAGAGAGGAAGAAAGTGACTTTTCACACAGCTCAATGTGCCAGAAGCCTGTACAAGCATCTGCTTATGTGGGGCTCTGAGAGCCGGAGCTCTAGCTCTGAGCAAACATGATTGCGAGGCTCCAGCCTGACTTACCCAGAGCTGTCTGACAACACAGGTGTATTTAGGGCTTGATAGCCTGTAGATCCTTGTCTTATAAGTGAAAGATACGCTAAATTATGCAGTCACGGCAACTAAGATATCCATTTCGACTTCAGAAAGAATTAAACTCGTCAATTGTTTAAATGATTTTGTAAAGATTCAGAATTAAAAACGTTCTGTCTGACGTTCTATCTGTCTCTCCATCTGTCTAACATTCTATTTGTCTCCGTCTGTCTGATGTTCTATTTGTCTCTCCGTCTGTCTGTCTGATGTTCTATCTGTGTCTCTGTCTATCTGTCTGACGTTCTATCTGTCTCTCCGTCTGTCAGACTTTCTGTCTGTCTCTTCGTCTGTCTGATGTTCTATCTGTCTCCGTCTGTCTGATGTTCTATTTGTCTCTCTGTCTGTCTGTCTGACGTTCTGTCTGACCCTCCGTCTGTCTGTCTGACGTTCTATCTGTCTCTGTCTGTCTGTCTGACGTTCTGTCTGACCCTCCGTCTGTCTGTCTGACGTTCTATCTGTGTCTCTGTCTATCTGTCTGACGTTTTATCTGTCTTTGTCTTTCTGACTTTCTATCTGTTTCTCTCTGTCTGACATTTTATCTGACGTTCAATCTGTCTGTCTTTGTGTCTGATGTTCTGTCTGTCTATCCGTCTGTCTATCAGTTTCTTTCTGATGTTATATCCATCTTTGTCTAAATTTTATCTGTCTGTCCATCTTTCTGACGTTCTATGTGTCTCACTGGCGCTCTTACTAACTTTCTATCTGTCTCTTTATCTATCTCTCTGTTATTTTATCTGTCCTCATATCTGTATTTCCATCCATCCATCCATCATTCTGTCTATCATTCTATTTGTCATTCTATCTACAGTATCTTTTCTTCTATCTGATGAATGTATCAAACTTTACTATGCTGGGGTGCTTTAAAGGGTTGTCTGGGTGCTTGCATTTGCTAGGATTTTCTGATTTGTTGCTAAGGGTTTGCCTGCTTAAGTCAAAAATCGTAAGTGATATTCCTTATACCTCTTTTATACCTAATACCTTATACCTAACTATTTTAGGTATCTTTTTTGAAAGATTCACTGTTAAGTGAAAGTGAATGAATATTTTTCCTTTTATTTCAGGGAAGCCTATTATTAACAATAAGCCAATCAAGTATTTAGATATTTTAATCATTTAAACATTTGAATTTTTAATTTCTTTATCCTTTGTATATATTTTGAGTCAAAGAAATGCTTGCTAATGAAATTTGATTCAAATTAATTCAAACTGGACTCAAGCGAGATCTGATGTCACAATAACAAGTCAGGCTGGTTTGAACCCAGGTTCAGCGCCCGTGGAAATGTATTTAATTCATCTCTATCAGTATGTCCTTTATTTAATATTTACAGGAAGGAAAACTGCAATACCCACTTTGTTGTGAATGCAAATATAAATGTTTTATCTCATGAATATGTTTCCTCTCCATACTGTTTATTCATGCATTTATTCATCCATTTTTCACGCTTATGAATCTGCAGAGACCTTGTTGCCGGCGTAGCATTGTGAGAGTACTGCAGAGATAGATACACAGAGCGCTCATGATAAATGTATGCACCTTTGTCGCCCTACAGAGAGAGTGTCTTTCACCTCTGTGCTGTAGATGAACAATGAGAACTTGTTGGTGTTAGAAATTACTCCACTACAGGGAGACGATATGGGGAAAAGTAGCATTTATTTAAAATACAAACCGCACATGCTCTTTATTAAGTGTGCCGTTCAACGTGGAGTGCAGCTCTTGGCAAAAATCGCTCTAAACCAAACACAGGCATCTTTGTTCATTGTGCTGAAAGTTGGAAAGGCTCCTTTTGTTGCACTTGGAAGTAATACGGATGAGATCATTATTGTCCAATGTGTTTGAGAACTTTCCTACGAATGTATTTATTTTCATTTTTAGAAAGAATTCACATCAAAACCCCCCAAAAAGTGACAGTCAGAACATAGGAACTTGTAATTAATTTAGCAGTGTTCAACCTGTATGGTCCAGACTTTTGCAGAGGCAATGACAGACGCTAATTCGCTTTGGTTTTTGACTAAGAAGCGAGGCTTTTGAACTCAGTCAATTATAGAGGCGTTAACGCAAACTTTTCCCGCTATGTGTACTTCCTCTGTCCTCGTTTCAGATGTTTTCAGAACTCCCTTTTGCTAGTTTTTATAAACGAGCGCTTAAAAGACCATATTTTTCCTCTTTTCAAGCGCACCTCTTTATCCTCATTTATTCTCACCTGTGACTTTCCGAAATGAAACCATGCAATTACGAAACATTACATTCACCACTAAATCGCGAATTCCCTAGGCATTTAAAAGGAATAAGCCATCAAATTCAGAGACTATATTTATTCTGTGACCTCCCAGCCTTTGTGAGAAAGTGTAAAATTGCCATTTCCAGTTGGATTAAAGATCAGAATTTCTTAATAAATAAGACTCTTTGAACAGCTTTTGGGGCTTTTTTTCCCTTTAAACATCACATTGAGGTGGCAAAAATGCCTTTAAAATGGTAGATCTCAGAGCAGTCATGGCAACAGGAAGTAGCACCAAGTGCCACAATCTGTGATTTATCTGTGGAGCAGAACGCTTGCCTTTTTCATTCCATCTGACATAAAAATAGAGGCAGAGGGAAAAACAGAAAATATATAGAGGGTCCAAATGTTTGAAAGCATTCAAACGGGATGTAAAATCCAATTTAAACCTGGAAATAAGTCTGAAAATATAATGTAATAAATGTAATAAATATGGGTACAAACTTTGTTAACATCAGGTATTATCAAGTACTTACTTTTACATTATGTAATAACCTTGGTTTGTTGTGTGTATATATAATACATGTAAAAAAAAAAATATATGTAAAAAAAAAAATATATATATATATATATATATATATATATATATATATATATATATATATATATATATATATAGATATGATGTATGGGATTCTTTTGAGCTTTTTATTATTGTCATTTATATATTTATATAATTCACTGATTAAATAATGTTAAATAACTATGTACAGTACAATTCAAGAGGCCTTGTTATTAATAGTATTATTATATATATATTTTTGCCACAGATATTGCCTATACTTATGGTATTGAATAAAGGAATAAATGAAAATGTGTGAAATTTCTTCATGAGCTTTTATTATTACAATTATTTATTTATTTCTAAGTCACTAATTAAATGCTTCAGTGCCTTCATATGCTCAATGTCACAAAAAGGTCAATGTGATAAATAACCTGCACATTTTTATTTCCTAGCCTTTTTCTTAGCCAAGATCTCAGGGCCTGTGTCTACACTGTAATAATTATTATTCACTGTTGTAAATAAAACCAATATTGTCCTTAACAAGAGTATGTTTATAAGAAAATCGAACTTACTTTATTTTTTAATTATTTTTACTTCAGTGTGCTGCTTGCCTTTTTATTTGTTACATGACAGTTGTTCAGTTGACAATTTTTCTTCACGTATGCATACAGAAATGGACAACTTGCCCTGGTCTCGTCCAAATTCTCATGCAAATGTGCCAATGCAAGAGCATCACTTTGAGTTTCAAAATTTCACTTGTTACAATGCCCATTGTCAGCGCGGAGGTGTGGCTTGTATGTGTTTGTGTTTATTAATCATTGTATGTTGTCTCTGGCAGCAAAGGATTGTGTGTGAGCATTTGCGCAGATGGACAGAAGGACAGGGCAGGTGGGGCGCTAGACATACAGATGGGACGCACATACCCACAGCTTGCCTTGTCACGAAGCTATTATCCCCCCGAATCCTTTGACGCGCATAGGTTATTGCTCTTTCTAAGCCTAAACAACTACAAACGGCCTATTTGTAGATGAACCTCTGGTCGTTGACAGGCGGGCGGCACTGTAAGATTCGCAGCCAAAACATAAAAGCAATTCTAATGAAGACTTCCTTTAATGAATGCACTCTCATTAAGCCGTAGCTCAGCAGGTAAAACGAAAACAAAACGAGACGCGGGCTGAACTCGTCCCGCCTTTGCCGTTTAAAGCAGCGTTCTTTGAGGCGGTTGTACATGTGTAGGACTGCAGGCTAACACATCTAGCCACTGTGTGACAGCAATTACTGTGTGTTTTGTCTCTCAGGCTTCTGCCCGGCCCTTGCAGGGCGCTTGTGTGCGAGTGGAGACGAGTGACGGAGATGAACTATCTTTGCTGAAAAGGTTAGCGGATGTGCATCAGCATGGAAAAACAATCCAGGGTATGTCTCCGCGCCTCCTCCGCATGCTAGAAAAACACCATCTTCTGTATATGAAATGTCTTTTTCCTTGAATAAAACCGAGTTGGGGTGGGGGCTCGGGTGTCTTCGCTCTTGTCTCCGAGACCTCCCTGGGGTGTGTTGCCGTGGAAACGGCCCCAGGTAAATCAGCCTCCTGAAGGTGGTTTCTTGTGGTTCCATTCCGCTTCAATAGGCCAGAGACTGTGTATTTTCTTCCAGCGTGGGAAACGGAACAGGCTAAATGAAGTCGACAGTCAAAGGCCCCAGGGAAGCCCACAGGCAGCCTTGTGTACCAAACTCATTGGGCTGATCAGCTAAACGCACTCCATTAAGGTGGGTCTCATGTACTAGTGAGTACTGCTTGAAGAGTGCACTGATTAAAAACAGATGACGTGACCTTAAAGTCAACATGGAATCTAACTGACCCCATTTACTCTGTACATATACCTGGATTTATAGTGACTGCTTCACTGGTGTGTGTTATTCTAAAGAAAAAATATTTGTCTTTGGAGTAATTCTTCAAACAGCCTGTCATGTAGAGAACACCTTTTGCATCAGTAAAATACTATTCTGATTTAAATAGAACTATATCCCTTTGTTTACACCAAGAACAATAACTATGATAATAATTATATTAGCATTCACACCGATGCAAGATGACATTCTTTTTATAAGCAAATGCTGCAGTTTTGTCATCTATGGCTTTAAATGATTGAGCTCTCTAAATCAACATTTCTGTTTGGCTGACAATTTTTTCATTGTTTATTAGTTAGAAACGTTTTTGCAATATTGTGCCTTTCTGCTTTTATTGTTAGTGTTTCCCTATTGTCAAATACATTTTTACACATTTAACATCTAAACATTTTTTGATGGACTTTCAACTGGCTTAAATGACTACCAGTAGTCCATTTGATGCTGCATTTCCCTAACACATTGCTGATCTTTCTAATTTCCAATCTCAACCTGTTTTAATCAATTAACTGAGTTTATGGTTGGGAAAAATCCAAAATTAATTAATGTGGTGATGTCCAGACCAATAATTGATTTTAAATAATTGAGTAACTTACATTTTAGACACAATACAGTATAGCCACTTTGTCTGTGTAAGCAGAATAAATGGTTACACGTCTAAAAGCAAAATCATAGTTTCTAAATTAATCGGTGTTTTTAATCATTTAGAAATTAAATGATTCATTCAGGAAGACAGTGAGCAATTCCACATACATGCCAACATGATATCTACCAGTAAACTACCTTTTTTTTTTATTTCTTTGTCCCTTACAAACACTCACTCTGATTGGATGCTCTTAAATCCACACTAAGAATGCTTTTACTGTTACATATCTCACACACACAAAGGCATAGTTCACCCGAAATTGAAAACTGCTGTCATTTACTTATTTTGTTTCAATAAGTTTCTTCTCTTCTGTTGAACACAAAAGATGATGTTGGTAAACAGTTGACTGTAACCATTGACTTCTATAGTATTTTTTTCATACTGTATAAGTCCATTGCCAGCATCAACTGCTTGGTTACCCACATTCTTCAAAACATCCTCTACTGTGTCAACAGAATAAAAGAAACCCACTAAGGGGGGGTAAATGGTGACACAGTTTAAGTATTTGGGTTAGATATCCCTTTAAAGAGGTCGAAATTAGTATAATGGACAAAGCTTTGTCGTTCAGTTTATTCTTAAGCCATTTATGACCTATCACTGATTAAGAATGTGCATGTAAACATGCTCAGTGGCATTTATATGTTTATAAAATTAAATGTATTGTATAATAATCTTTTTTTATTTTAGCTGACATGAATTGATGGGAGAGAGGAAACAGGTGTGACAGGAACCTATAAATTACTAATGCAATAAATTGCATTTACCACAAAGTTGCTTGCGGGATGGCACCGTCAGTCTCCCCAAGACATATTGCATAGATTTACAGAGACATGGTGGCTGAAGCTACCGTAGGCCAATCTCCTAGACCGAATGCATGGTTTCTCTTTCTGCGTGGAGAGTATGTGTCTGTCAGGCCTGTCACATTGGCCCTGCAGCTGTGTGACTCACTGCTCTCCCCAGTACCTCTCCTGAGACCTCAGCATGTCAGAACAGTCAATAAAGCCAGCGCAGCAGTGCCAAGAGCCTCCAGGGCTGCCCATGGTGGAGTCATTAATGGACCTGCATGGTAACATGGATAGGTGAGAGCTGGTCAGGTATCTGGCTGTACATTCATACAAGCCTCCTATGAGAATTGTATAGGGCCCAGTACAAGTACTTGAGGAACTCACATTGCCAACCTTGAGGATGATGAGTTTTTAACCCACATTTCATTGCTCAGTCAGGTCCCGCACTACAGATAGGCTTTGGTCTGCCATACCGCCATGGCCCATGAATGAATAGTGTACTTCAAAGGCTTGTTTTTTTTTTTTCTCTGTACATTTCATCTTTTGTTTGGATCACTTTTGACTATTTAGCTGTCGGCAACAGTGTTGCAATGGCGATCTTTGGACGTGAAATAAGACAAAGTCACATTGCCGCAAGCACAATGGTGGAGATAAAAATAAAGGGCTGTGGAGGGTGGGCATAGAGAGCGAGACGGATGGGAACAGACAGAATAAAAAATGTCCATTTGATTCCCTGTCAAAGACAAGGGTTCCTTCATCCTTTTTTAGTATTCTAAAGCAATGCATAAAGTTTGTGTTCACTGGGATATGATTTTGGTCTCTCCATAAGTACTTCTGAAGATTCTACATTGACGTATAGCAAAGATGGAAGCTCAGAACATAAAAATTTACTCGAGAGTTGTTTTGGACTCCAAATTCAAGACATAACAACAACAAACTCTGAACAACAAAGCCTGGTAAATGAGTAAAAACGACTTTTAAGGGTAAATGATTGGATAGGTCCTGCATACATGACCAGAGACACATTTATTATTTAGGTCTAATTATGACATTTTTGTTAAACAATGAGGTAAAAACAGCACAGATCTGTAATATGTAATTAGAAAATATATTATTTTATCTTATTTAATTTATCAAAATGCTACTGCTGTAACTTAAATATGAAATATCTTACTTGATGGGCCACATTTCTGATCAAGTAATAAGTGTTTTTGTTTAGTTTTTTTTGTTTGATATTTGTGTAAGTCGTCAGCATACTTTGGGTTTCATAAGTTACAATAATAATCAAAGTACAAGCTGCTCTATCAAAAATGTCAAGAAAAAATTGATTCTTCATATGCTGAATTGAATATGAATACGAACATTTTAGGCATTTATTATCTGCTGTGGCCACACTGGCATCACTTTTATTGGATGCTGTACACTGGAGGTAGTTGAGGAGATCCTCCTTCATATGACTGTAAAGTGCTTTGGGTGTACAGAGATACACAATAAAGCGCTAAATGATTGCTTCGTTCATTTATTACATCCCCTTGTCACTTGAAAAATTGAAAAAGAACTGTCAAAACTTCCATTGAGCAAATGGTTGCTATACAGCCTGCAGGGACGCCCACACTAGCAGTCCTCTAGAAGCAGTTTGACACTACATTTCAGTAATGCTTTTGGTGCAATGATGATTTGGATTATTCTAATCTCACAAACCACTTTGGATGGATAGTTTGTGAACAGAAGGCCTTGATAGTCATGTATTTTGGCCATGTGTATAGATGGTCTCAGTGGCCTCTGAGTCAGTCTGAGCACTCACAGCTGTCTAAGTTTTAGAGATGTAGTCTGGAGTGCCCACATGTAGTGTGCATGGCTACAGAACAAGTGTGCTAGTACAGATCAGTCAGCCGAGAGTGGGTTGAGAGCTGCTGCAGAGGGGCCAGGTGTGAAGGACAGCCTGCGAGAGCCCAGAAGAACCAGAGATGAGCTCAGAGGTGGAGAAAGAAAAGACACGGCCTCTGTTCATCGGCACAGAAGCTGAAAAGATCGTGTGTTGGAAGACTGGAAATTCCGTCATTTATTCATCCTCATGTCAGATCAAACCCGAATGTCTTTCTTTCACAGAAAAAGAAGTTATTTGAAAATCTCAGATCTCAAAAATTGCATCATGTTTCAGCTGAGCATTTGGCGTCATTGACATCAAAACTGGTGCTTTGCTAAGCTCAGATATGCACTTTTGAAAATGAAATTTGAGACCGCTTTAATATTCATGTAAAAGGTCTTTATTGTTCTGCTTAAATATCATTATTCTTTTTAGAAGTGGCAGTGCCGCCTCCTCACTCTCATTTCTTTAACCGTTCTGACTGTAAATACCACCTTTCTGGACATTATATACCTGGGAGCTGATGAAGGGCTTACATGACGGGTTTATTTGAATAGTGTCAGCAGCTTAAGCATTGACAAAATTGTGAGAAATTACTAAAAAAGGTGCGAGTGGTTGATAGTTACCTTGCAAGTCAACTTAATGGAGGGAAAGAAGCAAATTTTCAAAAGCTGTGAGAGCAGGAAAATTTACTTTTGTGTTCAGATTGATTTCTATTTCTATTGACACAGAGTTTCAATGAAATCAGGTCTATAATTATTATATTCATTTTTTTATAAATATATATATATATATATATATATATATATATATATATATATATATATATATATATATATATATATATATATATGATACAGTATTGTGAAATGATGAGATGAGATGAGATTTTCTGGTACGCTTGTAATGCTTGCTTAATATTATAATAATAATAATAATACATAACTACATGCAAGTAACCTAGGCCAATCTCTAGTCCCAACCATATACCAGATAAAATATAATTTGTGTTACTCAGTACTTACATTGTAACAAAAACACATTGAAGTGGAACCCATTTTCCTTTTGGCTGATCCTTTTAAACAAAGTTTGTCATCATTTTATAACGTTGTTTTAAATGGGACATAAATAGAAATACATGGAATATAGTGCATGGTGTGTTTTTGGTACTTTTTTGGCAGCTTGTAAATTTCCTAAATTCTGCTAGATTCAAGGAAGAATAGAAGTCTCAAGTTTGGGATGAAATAAGGATGAGTAAATGATAACACAAAAGCAAAGCCATAAGCTATTTTCCTCCTCTTTCTCAGGCACTGTGCACAAATCTAAAAACTCATCTGATATCAGCAGGTCCTTTGGACACGGTCTCCTTATTGCAGCCATGTGTATAAAAGATGGTATTTCCACTTCCTCCTCCCGTCTACTCGGCATCCTGTTCATTCTCTTCTCTCTTTGTGAATCTGTCTGTCTCTTCTCAGCTAAGCTGTTTTCACTCAAATGATTGCTTTGTAGTGAAAGCTCAAAAAGCAGCCATCTGATTATTAATTAGCATGCTAAAGGATTTGTTAAGCACATTAAAGCCGCCATTACATATCACCTTAGTCGTCCTTCTCTCTTCTTTCGCTCCGTATCTGTGTGTTTTTCTCTATTTCTGACATACAGACCGAGGGTGGCAGGCATCAAAGGGCAGGAAGAGAAGAGAACCCACACCCACTGAGCTAACATTTAAACTTCATCCAATCCCACCAGGAACCAAAGGCACAGCACTGAACGTCAGATTAAACCCAGAAATATGTATGAAAAAATCTGCTTTCTCCTGCTTTCAAAGGGGTTCAAAGGGACAATGAAACTTCATCAAAGCGCTGCGTCCTTCTTTTGCCCTTACGTTTACCAGCTTGGCTGAACATGAATGAAGCGTCCTTCAGACTTCACTTTTATAGCATCAGATGACAGGTGCATATCTATCTACTGTATCTGTCTATCTTTACTCAGCTCATAAACAAGTGCTGTTCTGACAGGTGAGCTTTTGTACATAAACGTCCTGTATCATAACCCACTTGGTGTTTGATGTATGAATTTAACAGCATTTGAACAGAAAATATCAAATAAAGTGAGAACTGCAAACAAAACTTTTTTCAGTTGATGGGCTGTTCGCACGAAATTAGTTGGTTTATTAGTTTATGTAAAAATGTGTACAATTAGTGGAGATATGACATTATAATGTAAAAAAAAAATCGAATAAAGAACCCAGAATTCTATTCCAATCCATTTTTAAATTTATTGTAAATTAAAAATATTTTTATTTGTATTTTATTTTATTGATAATATGCATCTGTTTTAAATTAAAACACACATATACATACACGTATATATATACACACACACACATATATATATATATATATATATATATATATATATATATATATATATATACACACACACACACACACACATACACATATGAATGTATGTGTGTATATATATATATATATATATATATATATATATATATGTGTGTGTGTGTGTATATATATATATATATATATATATATGTGTGTGTGTATATGTATATGTATGTATATGTATGTCTATATATATTCCTCACAGTCATTAACTGTGGACATTTTTCACTAACATTGACATTCATTTAGTGCTCGAATACTTTAGCTCTGTTCCAGTTAGTTTTAATTAGATTTACCTTTTTAAACATTTTTATATTGACTTGGATATACAGTATTCTTGTTGACTTTATTTGTTTTGCAATCTAATGCACCTATATTCATAAATTTTAAAGAGTTGTTAAAAGTTCTGGGGTCATTCTCATTCTCTAGTCAAAGTACGGTACCTTCCCTGAGTTCCCCATTCAATTCCCGGATAGCCACACACCCATCTAAAGCTCCTTCCCATGTTAAACGCATCCAGTTTTGTGTTCACTGTCCTAGTTCATGATAAATGTGTTTGAAATGAAAAAGTTCTTCACCCCGTGTTCACCACCCAGACAAGCATGAGAAATGATGGTCCTAATTGATTCTCATTTTCAAAGGATCTGATGGGCGCACGAGTCAGGCAGCTTCTTTAAAGGGCTAATGAGCTTAATCAACGACACTTGACGATCCATTTAAACCCCCACCTCCCCCCCATCCCAAGAATTAAACCGTTAAAAGAAAAGCTCGAACTTCTTAATCTCTGCAAATCGGACTAATCCAGCATTGCAAAAATGCAGGCTTTGGAGAGAATGGCTTCTTAAGCCTACTACGCTGTGCATAGGTGTTTCTTAGCGCTTCTGTGGGGGAGTGTGCGCCGTGGATCCATTCATATGTTTATGAGGCGAGGGTTAAAGTCACAGTTTAGGGTGAGAGAATGAGAAGTTTGCCTCCATTTCTCCCTCTATCTCTCGCTCTCTCTCCATTTCGATGTCTTCTGCCTCCTCTATGCCCTCCGGGAGCCCAGTGTTTATTGGCTGCCTGAAATACACCCATCTTTCCACCAGCCCCCGGCTAGCATTGTCTCAACAAAGCCTGTTACTTGATGGTTCAATAGGGGCTTTTTGGGTGTGATTTCCCTGCTCTCTCCTCTCTCTCTCTCTCTCTTTCGGTCTCGGTAGCTGCCGTCTCGGCTCAGGAGCATGGCGAATGGGATCAGAAGCAAACAGCCTCACTGATAACGATGAAGGGCAAATATTGAAGCCTTATTGTTTGTTTTTTTCCAGCTCCCCTGCTTCTGTCTGCAACGTCTTTCACATTCTGATTTATATTCACCTAAACTCTGACATTAACTCTATGTTCAGGCTTATTTTCAAATGTGAGAAGGCCGTATTCTGATTAATGCGGAATTCTATTTAATGCGCTTTAATGATGCTTGACTTATGACTTGTACTGGTCATCATTAACCATCTTGAAGTGATTTCTGTTTTTTTCTGCCGTGGTCCACTTATAATGTTAGGATTTTCTAGACCTGTTCACACCAATGACGTTATCTAAGTACATTAGCGCCCAGGACAGTAACATGCTGTTTATTGTAAGCATGCACTGCAGTAATGTCATTTTTAAAGGAAGATTCTGATTTGCTGATTATATCATTTTGCAAGTGATTTTAACAATATCATTCCTTTGAGTCGTTATAATAGCTGTGGAATGGAATTCTTGTATATTCATATAGAATTAGTACAATTATTAAAACACTATAGTGATAGTTATTGATATAGTAATATAGTATTAATGTATAATTGTTCTTGAACTGGTGATGCTATAATTTTGATATTTGATATTTGGCAGGGGAAAAAGTCTCTTTAGTCATTCAAAATTAATTGGTGTTAGACTAAAGATTTTTTGGAGGGTCTTAAAAATGTGAAATGGACTCTCCATGTCTACTCCCTTTGACGTCATTGTTCGTGTTGGACGGTCTCGAATGAAGCGTTCAGGAACGTTGTGGGTTCTTTTGGTAGCCAGCCGACATCACTTTCCTGAATCAGAGTAATTAGTTAGGAAAAAAGTAGTATCTACCCTATATAATTACTATTACCTCACAGTGACTGGGTCCTTTTTTAACATGGCATATGCTATCTGACAAATAAATGTGGTCATGTGTGGTCATGAATAGGGGTTTTCCATGTCAGATGTCTGTTTGTTTTAATAACAGCAAGTTTTAAGTTACAGTTCAAGTTACAAGTACAATTTCATAGTGCAGTGACTTTGCAGAAGATCAAAAAAAAATCGTATTAGCCAATATATGACAATTATGAATACTTGTACTGTCTTCTAGTGACTCATGATTCAAGAAATGTTCCACATTGCAAGTACAGTGCTGTTTTAGGTGAGCTGTTGAGGAGGTTTACTATATCAGGAAATCCATCGGTGACTATGGGATAAAAATGTTAAAATGTATTATAAATCATTCATCATGGTAAAAGTATTGTGAGATAATAATGTAGTATTGTGCAAGGAGTCTCATTTAATCGCTATTATGCACTTATAATTATAACTTGTGCAAAAAGGAATAAAAGTATTTGGTGTTTTGCTGAATCTAGTGTTCATTTCAGACGGAAATGCATTGAATTGTTTGTGTGTGTGTGTGTGTGTGTGTGTGTGTGTGTGTGTGTGTGTGTGTGTGTGTGTGTGTGTGTGTGTGTTTTTAGGGGGGTTGAGTTTTGCAAATAATTTAGGTAGAGACAAATTTTTCCAGTTAGCCTGTGTTTTATTCTTTATATAGGAGTCATAACCCTTTTCAGATGTATTCAGTGTCTGTGCTCACTGAGGTAGGACCGAGTTACCTTTTTGGGCTTTTTCGCTTGGCTGTAAGTGTCTGTCCAGGTCAAGGGGCTTCTGCCTCCACAGTGAGATGCTCACTGGTCTGAAGAGATCACCCTCGGGCACCGGCTGGAGCCCTGACAGATGGTGTCAATACACTGCATATATAGAGAGAACGAGAGAATGAAACAGGATGAGAGCAACAAAATGGGACAACGAGAGAGTGAGGAACACTTGGTTTGGTGAGTCACAAGTGATGGATACCGAGTTCGTCTGTCCTTGGTGTGTGATGTGACTGCTGATTGGTCATGACAGGACTTTTAGAGTGGTCGTCAATCTCAGGACTGGAACTCTATTGGATTGTGCTGGATCAGAGGGGTGTGGCCTCAAACTTTTATCATAACTTTAAAGCCATAGTTCATCTACTCATAGCTCATTTATCTTAAGCAAAATGACTTTATGTGAAAAAACAATGACGATATAGATGCCTGTAATGTCTTTGTAAATCTTTGTAAAAAAAAAAAAAAAAACTGGTGCATATATATATATATATATATATATATATATATATATAATTTATTTAAAATCTTTTTATTTACTTATTTAGTCAAAATAGATGCATGTTTATTTAAATAAAATTCAAATAAAACACAATACAATGTAAAACTAAATGAAAGTTAGAATATTAAGTGAAATAAGTTTAAGCACCGAAACAAACTGAAATAAATGGAAATAAAAGTAAAATAGTTTTGTTGTAATAAAAAAGGCATGGCAAAAGTGCTAAAATAAATTAAATGTTAATAATTAATAACAATATAGGCTAATAAATAAAACAAAAATGACAGCTTTATTTTCTGTTCTTGTTTGGGAACTACATAAGGGCGAGTAAATGATGACAGAATTTTCATTTTTGGTTGAACTATGTCTTTAAAATTCTTTATTCCGGCTTGTCCACATCCAGAGACATCAAAAGCAATCTAGATGTGAAGCGTCGAACGTATGCAGGAGTCTCCGTAGAGCGTGTTTGTCAGTAGGCCCGCCTGAGGAAATGTTCCCATTTAATGCGACCCGTAGTCTCAATCACTGAGAGAAAGCTGCAGCGCTGCCTCATGACCTGCTGACTACACAGTTTGGATCACACACATTTAGAAACATGTCGGTCATTAATCAAAATGATTGACAGCTCACTTCACCCTGTTTAGACATATTTATTGCCACTTCTGTGATGTATGCGTGATGTTTGCGAGATCCACGGCCGACACGCAAAGAATCTGGATATGAAAGAAACGGATACTTCATCAAATTACTCTCCGTTAGATCTAAAACGCATGAATAATGTTTTTTAAAATGCATGAATAATGTTACCCGGGAGAGCTGGGAGATTTTTGTCATGGTGTGAGTAAAAGTGTGCCTTTTTGAAACGCTATCGTTTGGAAACTCTGGAGATTCGCAGACTAATTAGGCTTATTTGCATGCAGTGGGAGCGAGCAGCTGACAGCGTCCACTGCCGGCCAAGAGAAAGATGCTTTTAATGAGAGTTCACTGCTGTGTTAAAGGAGTCCCCTGCCTCCTCAGGCCTACACTCACACACACACACACACACATTCATTCACTCACACAAACAAGTTACATGTAACCCTCCGCTGAGGCTCCGCCCCCACAGCCATGTTGCCCTGGCTACATGGTTGTCACCTTTCCAATTCGAAATCAGGGTGCTAATTATGCCGTTATCGTTAACAGCTCTATTTCAGGTCGAACATGCTAAGCTGAAATATGTTTAAGATTAGCAAGCGAAGTTATAAACAGAGTTGTAGTAAAGGATTCTGATGACGTAATGTTGCAGTTAGACAAAAACGCTTGCTCTTAAAGGAACAGTTCACCCAAAAATACAAATTTGCTGCTAACTTACTTCCTCTCAGGTGATCTGAGATGGTGACTGGCTTTGTTCAGAACGTTAAAGATGATTTTAGCTAAATCTATGGTCCTTTCTAATTCACAAAATGGGTTCTGAAAGTCCTCCTGATAATTTTTGAAAGTTTTTTGTGTTAAAAGAAAACAATCATCTGTTCATGTCAGAATAAAACTAATATATATATATATATATATATATATATATATATATATATATATATATATATATATATATATATATATATAAACAATTTGGAATATATAAATATAATTGTGTAGTAGTTTTGTAGTAGAATTGTTTCTCTAAGAGAAAAGGCATAGGTCTATTTTTTCAGCATTTTCAATACAGCTTGTATTAAAATTAGAATGAGGTTATATGGAAATATAAGTGAAAAAACATTTTCTATTAGATTGAGATTTTAACCTCATAGCTTTTTATTTTAAGGCAAAAAGTTACCAGCGAAACAGATTTTAGTGGGTGATTTATGCATACAGTATTTGCATTATTTGCATCAGAGATCAAGTGCATGCTGTTAATGTTGTGTTCCAGACATCATCTCACCCAAACACCACACAGAGAGCCACAACATCGCTTGAGATTAACCCTGAGCTTTACAGTCACCTTGAGCAGAGAGGCTCATGGGAGGTAATTGTGCTCTGACAGAGCCTGTGGCGCTACAGGCAAGGAACCCCCTCCACACACTCCCATACGCACACAAATATACAGACCACTCGCCTGTCATTAAAGCCTGAAGCAAGAGCCCCCTCAGGGACAGAGATGGATGAGGTGTCAGTCCTGAACCTGTCCACAGAGACACAGGGACCTGTCAACCTGACCAAACTGCTCCACGGCCAACCATTAGAGCTTCATGCATGGCCCGCAGCCGCTCGTCATCCGCTACGGCTGGGCTTGCGAAAGCTTGCGGCTTGCTGGAGCCTCTCATTCAGGAAGAGCGGAGCTGCTGATAGGCCCGGACAAAGGAATTGGCTCCACAAAAGTGAGCCATCAGGGAGGACAATAGGAAGCCAATTCATCAATTTCAAGAGCAGCTTCACCTTTAGTGCAGTTTAAGGTACTGTAAACTTACGAGAAATGGAGGAGTTCTGGGAGACATAGTCTAAGACACTTAAAGGCTTGGAGAGATTTATGGTACTCGCTGGCACAATGCTTTCACCGATACCTCTTTGTCTGGCTGTACTGCTATATTTGTAACCCCATTACAAAATGTGTAACTAGGGTTTTGCATTCTGGAAAATCGTTAAAACAAACTGGATTTGAGTATGTAGCAATTTAGAAACATGGGTTTGTGACTGGTGGGATGCTGGGGAGTGCTTAAGGGGACATGATGGAACAAAAAATGAGACGAGAGGAAAACTTATATTGCAATACTCAAATATCGCAGTACTTGAAAATTAAACCCTGAATACTTTTATCCAAAGATCACCCCTACAGTCCTTTGTCACATCAGTAGCATCTAATAACATCGCATTTAATAACAACAGTCTTGATGACACTGTTTGTTGCCTTGTGTCCATATTTACCAGGCCTTTCTCAGAAATGATCTCGGAATCATTGTTATTTGCTGTTGGACATCAGCCCTTGTGTTGGTCCATCTGGAGTGCCTTTGTCAGTGTTGTATCATCACGGATATTATTAAAGGAATCTGCAGCATTTCGCTCGAAAAGTCGATTTCCACATAAATAAGATTTATCTCTCGGGTTTACTCAAAGAATGTTTGTAAAGCTTTGGCGTGGCAGCTTGTAGCTAAAGTAAATCTTTGTTAGCTTTGCAGTAAGACCATAAACTGCTATTGCTTCTGTGCATGGCAATTAAATTCGTATTTGTGATGTATGTACAGCGCAATGTATGTACAGCACCAGTTCTTTAAGGTAATTAGGTCATGTTTTTTTAAAAGAATAGTTTGTCCAAATATGAACATTTGTTGAAAATTTACTCACCCTCAGGTCATCTGAGATTTGGATGAGTTTGAGTTTTTTCTTCATATGGAAACATGCATGCTCTGCAGTGAATGGGTGCCATCAGAACGACAGGCCCATCATCTGATAAAAACATCGCAATAATCCACAAGACTCCAGTCCATCAAATAATGTAACGTTTCAGGCCAAAATATGAATCCACAATAATACTTAATTCTTCCATGCAGTGAAAAATTCTGTCCGTTGTTCTCTCATATCAAAATCCAAACATGTGAACTACAAACATGTAGCTTTTCACTTCACAAGAGGTTACCTGATAGCCTGAGGATAAGTGAATGTTCATCAAATTTTCATTTTTAGGGTAACTACACATTTTGGAAATTTCCTTTGCATGCTTTTGTTTCCGTGCATACGAAACAAGATCCCAAAAAGTTATTGGAAAGAAACCTGTCTCTATTCACACAGTTCTGAAGATGTTTTATCATTTTGAAAGCTGCACCACGAGAACTGCTGCTATACCTTTCCTCAGTTCTTTTTTCCTCAAAATCCTAAACTGTCTGACTTTGCCTTGCATTGACTTTTTCTATGATTGGAGAACTTTCCAATTAAAATCTTTCTGTCTGACCCATTAAATGAACTATATTTTTGTAAAGTCAAGTTAACTCATGTCGAGCGTGCGTGGTTATATTCCTGCCACGGTCTTTCTTCTCAATAGAGCTCCTATCACTTATTTTTTTGTAGGTTTTTTTTTATTGCTTTGTGATAAGCAAGAAAATACAAATCAATGCTGTACTTTCTGCTGAAGTGGTTTTCAAAAAATAGCATTTTACTTTTAATTAGCATAGTCCAGAAATAAATAGTTTGGGGACGCAAAAACTCCTAACAATGACGTCTGGACTCAGCTGGAACCGCTCGTGTTATAGAGCTATTGATTTGCTAATTGTGCTCCGTCTCAGTTCTTTGTTCCTGTGGGTTGTGTTTAACCTACACGACTCTCTGAATTTCTCAGGACTGCAGCTTGTTAAAAAGAAACTCCTACACTTCAAATCTGAGAATGCATTGACTTGCTGTGACCCACTGAAAAAGGGTTTCTGTTTAACTGTGTAAAAAAAACTTGAATTTCTTCTTTTATCTCCATCCAAAAGATGTGACATTCTTGGCAACAATACAGTGACTGGCGGCCTCCTTGATATTTCGTTTAGATGACTTTGATAGCTGAGAGAGCGGAGGATCTCCAGGGACTTTGGCGGGCCGAGGCATCCGAAAAGCTTGTTGTCTCATTTCTGGATCTGTAGGGTGCCTCCGTGGTCCACGAGGTCGTTTTGACGTGTCTCTTATTCTCTCAACACCTGGGATTATGCAGTGTCTCTTTGAGTCTTAAAGGATTTGGGCAAATCAGAAAGGGCAAGTCCAGCAAGACTGAACTGAAGCCCAGCTATGGATTCAGATAAGCCGACTTACTCCGTGGATGGTGCAACTGTTCTCGGTGCAGTGAAACAGCTGGGTCCCTGAGCCACGGCTCCATGTTGGCTGCTTTTGTGCTGATCTCAGCACAGCTCTTGTCTGATGGTTCCCTGGTGTGGGCACTATGAATAGCTCTCTACCCCTCTCCATTTCCTCCTGTGTCCTGGCAACACTGATCCGCTGGCTGCCGGGTGCTGCAGCACTGAAGCTGACAAAGCAAGGAGCGCAGAACTATCCGGGAAGCCAGATGTGAATGTGGGTCTGTGCATATATGTGTCCAATTGAGAATGAATGAGAGAGCGAAAGAGAGGAAGCTAAGTATGTAGATTTAAATGCATAATTGATATTGTATTTCAGGAAAAATGCTCTGGATGAGCTTAGAATAGCAGGAATGGAAATGAAGAGCAAAAGTTTGCAATTGCTCAGAGAAGGAAGGACAGTTAGCTTATATGAGGATAACTTTCTTCATTCAGATATCAGTATGACTAACATTATTCTTTTTCTTTTTTTTTTGTTTTGTTAGGTTTTTTTTCCACACAAAAGGACATCACTTTAAAGTGGATGAAGTCATTAAGGAACTGATTTTGAGGCACAGGTAAAACCTACAAGGAAATTGGTTAAAAACAGTATTCAAGCACACAGATAATTCAGTAATTCAGCTCAAATTGCTAAACAAATTGTGAACACACTGAAGAAATTTAAGTCTTTGGTTCTTTTAATTGTTATGATTAAAAATTTTGAGTCATCTTAATCGTGACGATATTGGCTAACATTTAACAAAAATGCACCAATTCATGATCTCAATAAATTAGAATATGGTGGCATGCCAATCAGCTAATCAACTTAAAACTCCTGCAAAGGTTTCCTGAGCCTTCAAAATGGTTTCTCAGTTTGGTTCGCTAAGCTACACAATCATGGAGACTGCTGATATGACAGTATTCCAAACACATTATCATAAACCATGTTAATGGTAATGGCATCCACTGTATATAATAAAAGTGCATGGTATTAGTATATGATAATACTATTTAGTTCTTTGTGGAACCAAAAAATGATTATATGGCATCGCTATGAAGAACCTTTTAAGCACCTTTATTTTTAAGAGCATTTGGCACTGATTGTATATAATCAAAGTTCATGGCATTGGTATATGATAGTATCACTATACCACGGTTTGCCTCACTTTAGTTTTGCAAGAGAAAGCAGCAACCACACGTCAAACTCATGCTGAAATCCCTCAAATACCTTTCGTCTCCAGCTTTTAAAGCTGTCATATTCACACACAACGAGGGCAAAGTTCAGAAATCCCTATTGCCTCTTGCCGCTATTATTCAAATTCGGGTCAGTATGTTATCTGTCCGAGACGAAAAACAAAAATGAAATGATGAATAAAAAGACCTCTATCCTCAGACTAAAAACAATTTCAGCGCAGTCGGATTAAAAAACCCATCGTCTTTGCGTCGACAATAGCTATAGCACATTGAGGAGCAGGTGGAGGCAGCGTCCAAGCCAATTCATTTGCACAATGCAGAGTCTCACTCGCCTTGATGAGCCATTGTCGTGATTACAAGGGGATATAAAAAAAAAAACAAGACGTAACTGGCAGAAATGGTCACCGTGATTCTTTAGCGCCTAAATCCCCAGCTGGCCCGCGACTCGCCAGTTGGGTGTGTTAAAAGGAGCAGATATCAGAGCGTGGGTCGCTGCCAGTCTTCTGGCCTTGAGTAATTAGCCTGTTCTTCACACCATCGCTGAGCTCACCAGAGGAAGCAGCAGCGGGTCTGGAAGAATGCGTCAGACACACACATACCCACTTACACACTACCTCACCGTTTACCATTTCGTAGCATTTAAGAGCTGAAGGCAACACTGTGCAGATAGTTATTTAGGCAATTATCCAAAAGTTATGGCTGAGTGTGAACAGCGCGCCTAAAAGCTACCCGCTAACTGTTTAAGGCTACAGAACTTTAGGCTACAGAGCATTTTAGGGATTAGTTATGCCGCCTATAAAGATTTGTATGTATCTGTTATGGAGGTGCCAATCACACAATGCATTGCGGAGAGGTCAGAAAAGAAATTAAAAAGAATGAGATGAATAAATGACTAAATGAAATAAGTAGAATGCTGGTATAAATAACCACACAGTCACAAGGCTTTTCAAAGAAGAATGATCATGCTCAGCAAGGCTACATTTATTTGATCATAAAAATAGTAATACTGACAAAATAATACAGTGTATAATAGCTGTATTCTATTTTAATATACGTTAAAATGTACTTTATTCCTATGATGGAAATGCTGAATTTTTAGAAGCCATTACTCCAGTCATCAGTGTCATGTGATAAGATACATATTATTACATATTATTTACTCAGTTTCCCCTAAAGCAGTTGTGCTTCTTAATATTTGTTAAGGAGATTTTTTAATGTTTTTCCCAGAATTATCAGAAGCAGAATTAACAGTACCTATTTAAATACATTGTTTTTAAAAATGTAAACCTCTTCACTGCCACTTTTGATCAGTTTAATGCATCTTTCCAAAAATTTAAAAAACTGTCCCAAATTATAAGCAGTATTAATACAACAGTACATATTTTTATGTTTGTGTGCTGCACGTTTATCAATTTTTATGCTTATTGGTTACTCTAAATAGCTGCATAGGAAAGTCAAAATGTTTTTAAAATCAAGATTTTTATCACATAATTGGCCAACAATCTTTTGAACAAATGCAACATTACCAATGATAGTTTGGTCCGTTTCCCCAGAAGTTGTAACTTAGTGCACATAACATGCATTATCATTAAAAGCTCATTGCTGCCTATTTAACTTTTCTTGTCCATTAGAAGTTTAAAACAAGAGTTCCTAGCTTCATTTGTCTCGTAAAAGAGCCTGTTTGTGCGCAAGGTAGTCGTCTGCTCATAATTAACAGCTTAATTCCATTGTGGTGTTTCACACTATAGCTCTTAGCAAGTTCTGTCATTACACATAGCGTTTGTTTGGAGGTCTTGGGGGAGAGAATGAAAGCATATTTTCTGCTCCATTTACCGTTTAATGAGTGATTCTGTCAACTTTTCTCCATGCATGCTGTGATTTTGTAGATAGTTGATAGCATCTAGACCAAGTAGTAGGCTAAAATGCATTGCACCCATTTAGCAGACATTTTTATATTAAGCAATTCACACAATCAGCTTAATAGCTTGAATTCCATGGGAGTCTAAACCCATCATCTACAGGTGGTGCAGCAAATGCAAACTTCAACCAGTTACATCTTGTTTTTAGACATTTGTTGTAGTCATAAGGATATTAGAAGGTTGCCATGGCAACAGTTGCACGCAGTCCGTAAATAATGAGTATGCACTAAACAAACACAAGTGACAATTTTCAACCAATACCTACTTTGGAGCCAGAACCCAAACCAGATTCTTCTAGTTTGAATTTAAATGGCTTTGTTTTTGGATATTTATAGTCAGTGTTTATTTCAAATTACACAACAAACACCAATTAAGAACTCAGACATGATTTGACTATGCTTCTATGTGTTCTCTTGTCTGTGTGGAAAATATTGGAGGGTTGTATCTGTTCATTATCTCGTTTCTCTCTCCACCAACCCTCCCTCTCTTTTGCTATGCTCCTCAATCACTCATTACAGCTCTTTCTTTGAAGAATGGAATCTATTTATAGCTCACTTTTAGCTTAAAAAGCTGCTCCTGCTTTTCTTTCTTCATTTTTATGGTTCTGTGCCAGCACTTATATTTAAATTTATATCTCTTACATACTTTGCCAATCGTTTTCTTACAAAAGAAAAAAAAATAAAAATCCACAAGCGACTTTTGGTCACTTAATTGTTTAAAGCAATAACTCACCTAAAAATAAAATGTATTCATCTCTATATTTTTAATTATATACAAAATGCTTTTAGCTTTTATTCATTTATATTTATACAAATATATTTTATGCAATTTATCTTATTAATTTATTTAGTTGGCCGTTACTGAAAGTGTAATACAATTTATTGTCTCACACCATGTCATTTCAAATAATGTTAAAAATATACATTTTTGGGTGGACTGTTTGTTTAAGATCGTATTAAGATTCATATTGTCATTTTACAATTCTAATACAAAATATGATGATGATGTTGATTGTTATAATTTTTTTATTTTATTTTAATTTAAATGTGATTTTGTATTTTGCAAAGAAATAAAATATAGTATTTTTTGGAGTAATTTTTTTTATAGTTTTACATTTTTTAGATAGTTAAAAAATATTATTGTATCATTAAAACAAAGAAATGGTGTAATATATATATATATATATATATATATATATATATATATATATATATATATATATATATATATATATATATATATATATATATATATATATAAATTACTCATATTTTATTTTTGGGAGTCATTTTTATAGTTTTTAAATGGTTTAAATCATTTCATTGTATTATTATTATTATTAGAATACAAATGTTTTTTTGTTAAATCAAAACAAATCCTAAACAATCACGGCAAACCTGGATTTCTTCTTTTTTTGTATATTTTTTTATTCTGTACTATATAGTCTTTTTGTATATCCATGTATTGCAAATTTGAAATTGTGGTGGGAATTTTTATCCGAAAAAATAATCCCCAAATCCTACCAACCTACTAAGATTTCTTTCTTCAGCAGATCACAAATAAAAAAACTTTATTTCAGAGCAGGTTCGGAATGTCACGAGGGCGAGTAAATAAAGACAGTTTTCATCTTCGAGCGTACTGTCCCTTTAACGATACACACAAACAGCTATTGTCACACACACAGGCTGTCCACAATCTTTAGAGTAAAAAGCTTTACATTTGACAGCTTGAATTTGACAGCCCCCTCCCCATCCCATCCCATCCACAGACACTTTCCCCCCTCGAGATGCTTTTACCTAATGCTCAAACATGTCTCCTATGCATTCCCACATTATCAGGGTTATGGAGGCGTGAGCCCGGCTGAACGCGGCCCTCCCATCTTCCGTTTTGTCGTACCTAACCCAGCCTCCCCCACCGCGCTCCAGTATGAAGTAATGGGCTGCTATTGAAGACGCTGCCTTTGATGTCTGGAAGCAGATGGGCAGAGGAGGAGAGCTGTGTGCTGACAGGTATCTCTCTCGTCGTGTCTGAAGTCCAGAGGGGACGCGGAGCTCTGCGAGACACACACTGAAGGAGACTGCGCTGATTGTTCTGGCAAGTGTTTTGACTCCTCACCTCACTTCACCTGAAATTAAACCTTGCCAACGAGACATTTAGACGCCGATGTTAGCCAAATTAGCCTCCTACAGACACTGGCGCTCAAATATGGCCTTTCTGCTGATTATAATTTCCCCCACTGCCTTCACTCACGTACGGCCATTTGTCACGGATTTGCTTCTTGTATGGTTTGGCATTCAAGTCCAGGAGTTTCCTTGAGTCTTAAATAAAAAGTTTCTTCCACAACAAGCCCCAGAAAAATGCCTGGAAATAACCTAGACGTTCTTACTTTACTCAGTAGGCCACTTTCATGGTTGGTGATACATCACTTGGACATGAATTTCCACATATAGAATTTTAACATGCTTTTCTGCATGTTCTGCGAGTCTCATAGAGATGTGAAGTCTGCGCTGTGCTAGCAGTGGTAAACGATGTACTTTTGAGTATGAAAAAAATCATTATGGCAAAATCAACAAAAATAGTGTATATTTCAAATAGCGTATTAGCTGGGTGTATATTCTGCTAGAACCCAGAACAAATAATACAAATAACTATTACAACAGATGTTATTGCTGCCAGTTGATTAAAGAAAAATTCATCACAATTTTTTTTAACACACAACATAATACAGCATATATTATTGATGTCAATTGGTTAAAAAATAATCACACATATTTTTTTCCTAACGTTTTATCATCCTAAATATATATTTGTAAATTCTGAAGTTCCAAAAAATTTTTGTTTAATTTTTAATGATTTTAAAAATGTAAATTATTGTTTTAATGATTATCTTTAAAAAAAAAAAAAAAAAATATATATATATATATATATATATATATATATATATATATATATATATATATATATTTTTTTTTTTTTTTTAACATTTTCTTGACTTGGACCGACAACAGTGTAGATAGTCTACTGACCAGACATGAATGCTTAAAAAAAAGAAAAGGATGCATATAACTTTAACAATTTGTTTTGAATATAATTATAATAATGCTCTATAGTCCAGATTTGCCACGGTATACGGTATTGGTTGGATAATATACAAATTAGCATTCAAAAAGTGTTTCATCCCACTGTATTCAAAGCCAGCGGTGAAACAGCATTGATAAATCTCTGCAGCATGGCAGTTATTTAAATAGTGAAGAGCAGCAGACCCTCTTTCTGGATCTCAGGAGGGTGATGTCAGGAGACCGTGAATCCTTCTCTGCTGTCCTCCTGCAATCAATCACCATATATCATATATATTTCATATGTACAAGATTGTATTTATAATATCAATCATTTGTTATTTATATATATAATCAATCATAATCTCTTATCTGACCACAGTTATGTCTACAAGACCTTCATCACTCCCATATTCATTTTTCTGCTGTAGATGTGATCCTGGCACAGTCCTGACGTAATTTATGAAGCGCTGCAGAAACACGGCTCTAGCTCAGGCTAATTGGTGAATAACTATTACCTCTCAGCATGACATGCTACTTCTACGCCCTTGGGCTTCTGTTCCTGGATCCTGTCTGAATAGTCATCTATTACATTGAGTGCTGAGTCAGCAGCAGAACTTCTGATTCGCGGCTAACCTGGTAATGGGAAATACAGACTATGCTTGTAGATAAAAACACAATCCTGCTTAAAACGACGGCTTATATACCAGCTTCAGATGCAATGTTTTCTAGTCATACACTGTATATTATACAACAGGGCTGTCAAAAGTAACAATATACAACACTTTAGGTTCAGATATATATATATATATATATATATATATATATATATATATATATATATATATATATATATATATATATATACACACATATATATACATATATATATATATATACATATATATATATATATATATATATATATATATATATATATATATATATATATATATATATATATATATATATATATATATATATATATATATTATATATATATATATATATATATATATATATATATATATATATATATATATATATATATATATATATATATATATATAGTTAATTAGTTAATAGCATTATTCATAGCACTTCAACATAGTACATAAAGTACTTTGTTTATATATACCTATATATATATATATATATATATATATATATATACAATTCTTTATGATGTTTTTGCTTTCATTTAGATACATTTAGATGGAGTAATGGAGCTGAAAATTCAGTTTGGCCATTGCAAATTTTACTATAGTTACTTTAAAAATAGGCAATTGTTATTTTAAATCATAATAAAACAATTATTATTTATTATTTTTGTATTATTTTAAATGATTTATTTACCATTGAATCGTGTGAATTCACATATTATTGAATAACTTTAAAATCGGTTTGAATGATTTTATTAAAAAACAAAAAAAAACATTTTAAATGAACTGATTCACTAAAACGAATCCGAGTGGACAGAGTGCAAGAAGTGTCAAAATAGCTGTAGATTACTCAAAACCATCTGTGCAGTTGGGTTTTTTGTTGGACCCGTTGGGGTGTAGAGAACTTTTGTATCTGTATTAAGAGAAGTAATTGCATGTGCTTGGCCGTGACATCAAGGTGATTAGCCTAAGGCGAGACCACAGGCCAGGAACACCCAAACATCCCGGACAGCCTTACTGTCAGCCGTAAGCTGAGTCTTCTTCATTATCTGTCCATCAGAAGAGAGAGAGACAGGCCAAGAGGGAGAGAAACAGCATGACGGATACCATTTGGAGATAAATGCACGGTTACTATTTTTCATACGTAACATAATTAGCGGTGGTTTTCACAGGCTGATTTGGATAATTTGTGATAGAGCGTACGGTTTGACTTTGGCATTGTTTACACTCCGTGTTAAAGGGATAGTTGAGCCAAAAATGAGATATCTGTCATTATTTACTCACCTTTGTGGTGTTGTCTTTCAATAGGAACACATTTGAATTTCAGTCTAAGCACACAAAGCTATAGTAGGCCTGACTGGCTTCAGAAGATGTGGAATTAATGACCTTGTGCAATTTCTGAATCAAATGTGAAGTAATATTAACCACAGACCTTATTTTACTCTTAAATTAAAAACCGCTTTTCTAAAAAAATGAGCAATTCCCACAGGAACCCATGGCGAATTAGCCTTCCGGCTTGGCCTACAAATTGACGTTATTTCTGAACAGCTCTATTGTGGTTTTGTTCGTTGGAAACGCTCTCTGGTTTCTGGGTGAACATCGCCCTTTGACGTCCACGTCACCCTCCACCTGCCAGTCAGCGGCCAGGGCGAGAGAGAGGGGTAAATAAAGAGGATAATGAAGAAAGCTAATCGGATTGATCAAATTTCCTGTCACTAATGAAAGGAAAGTGAGTCTGGTTTCTTCCCATGTCTGTGATAAAGATGATTAAGTGTGAACATCTGATAAACTTCAGGCTCCAGAGGGAAAGACGTGTGAAAGAAAGTCTCTAATTTTGTGGGTTGTGCCTTATTAGAGCATTTCGATGTGTAGATTGCGTCTCAATATGAGCGCGTCGGAAGCGGTTTGGATTTCGTTCTGTCCCAAGACTAGTAAGATGCATAGACGGCATGAAGCCTTTCTTTTGGCTTCTAATGGTGCCTGCAACATATTTGTCCTTTGTGATAAAACATTCCCAGAATGCATTGCTAGTTCTGTCCCATTAAAGACTAGTTGCAGGTATGTGATTTGATATTTTTATAGAGTATCTCGTTACCTTAGCATGAAGCCTTTCTATATATATATATATATATATATATATATATATATATATAGCACGTGCAGTATTTTGGACTTCTCAATGGTGCCTGCCAACATATTTGTCAGCTTTTTTGTGATAAAACTGAATTCCCAGAATGCCCCACCCACCCCATTAAAAACAAAAATTGCACTGTTAACATTTCAGTGAAAATGATTACATTTACATATAAATCCTGTATATCCTGCTTTCTATCTCTCTTATGTAAAACAAAAAATGTTTTAATCACTGTAAATTCCCCTTCCCATCTGTAATTTAATTTACATATTTTTATGTAACTTATATTTATATTTGTACCTATATCCTCTTGCTGCTTATTACTCCTAGTTAGATATGCATGTTCGTTATTCACACTAATGACAATAATAGTTGAATCTAATCTATATAATCTATATATATATATATATATATATATATATATATATACTTTTAACTGTAAAAGCAACATTTGAAAGAATACTTTTACCTAATTTTACCTAAAAAATGTTTATCTGCTGACTTTGTTTCTTCAGTAGAACACAAACAAAGATTTTTAACTCAAACCGTTTCAGTCTATCAGTCATATAATGCTAGTCAATGAGCACACATTAAAATTTTATTTCATAGGCTTTACAGACAGATTCTAATTGATTTAATCTTGTCAACTGAATTTGATCTTAAATTCAGAATTTAAAAAAATAATCTGTTTAAACAACAACACAAAAAAGAATGTTTGGACAAATTCTTATGGACAAATTGAACCAATGAACCTTATGAACTAAAACTAAACCAATTTCTGAATTTAAGTTGTGTTTTAAATGAAAAACAGTTTAGAAAACAGTGTAAAAAGATTTCACATTTGACAATTTATAGGCCTTATGGACAAACTTAGTTTGATTTACTTTCCAGCTTGTGAAAGTAAACTACACCAATTCTTTAATTCTTAATTTACGTTGCTGCCTGTATAATAAATGTAAATGAGGGCTTAGTAGGGTTCTACTGACTTAAGATGCTTCCCATATGTGCAGTAGACAGCAAGACGGCTCACTAGGTTTCTGAAGGGGATCTTTATTTTCTCCTGCGTGATATAACTGTAAATTAGCAGTCTCGCTTAATTTGTCTTAGATCTAATGCTAAAGAGCTTCATTTTAAAAACTGATATTCCCCTCACTATTCGGCGCTTAAGCGAAACACCTCGAGGCGGCGTCCTCATTTGTTTGGTGTGTGCCACCCAATTTCCATTGATTCAGAACCTTGGAGCCTGTCGCTGTTGGCGGTTAAGGGACAAAAAGAAGCACTAGAGGACCTCAAAGCTCTTTTCTCTGTATTAAAGATAGCTTGTACAAGGGGACAGATTGCTAGCTTGCCTCAGCCAATGGTTGAACAAATGATCCAATGCTTTGTGGAAATTGGGCAGCTGTCCCCTTGTCATCCAGGTGGGCAGGCACTGCAGATCATGGCTTGCTTGCTCGTACACACATCCACATATTGTCTGTTTTCAGCTGTGCTTTCTTGTCTTTTTCTAGAGGAAAAGATATGCTACAAAGAGCCTTTTTTGTCCTTGATGAATTATCTATCTATCTATCTATCTATCTATCTATCTATACATACATATATATATATATATATATATATATATATATATATATATATATATATATATATATATATATATGTATATATATATATATATATATATATAAATGCTTATACTTTAAATAAGCAAAACAGATCATTAATTGCAGTTATTTTATATGACATTTAATAAGAAAATACTCAGAATTTTGACAGGTTTAATATATTCTTTTTAGTGCTGTCAAACGCAATTAACTGCATCTAAAATAAAAGTTTTACATGATATTTTTGTATACTGTGTATAATTATTATGTATATATAAATACACATGCATGCATATATTTAATAAAATGTTTATACGTGAAATACATTTAGATATAATATCAAATATGAGAATATAAATGTATTTACATGTAAATATTTTCAAAATATATACTGTATGCATTTCTATATACATTAGAAATATACATGGAACACATACATATGTGTACAAAACCTTTTATTTTGGATGCGATTAATCACTATTAATCTTTTGACATCACTAATAATTTAAGTATGTTAGAGACGTTACATAAATTCTTTAAGTAGGTTTCATTAAATTATTTGAAGTCAAATCAATATTTCATGCCCACACATCTATTTGTTTGGTGAAAATTCGGTAGTAGTACATAATAGTGCAATTAAAATGGCTAAAACTAGCCTTAATCACACAATAATCACAGTTTTATTTCTTTAAAAAGTAATAACCTTTAATGAATTCAGCCTTTATCTAAAAGAAATGTACTATTTGGTCACACCTGTTACAACACGAGATCAAAACTTTTTTTTTTTTGGAACAGGCGTGCAAATGTTCCTAGTGCATTTAGAGGCAGCATCTTATGTCTTTCCATACCTCACTAATGGAATTACACAAGAGATAGTGTACAATCTGCCTCTCCCATCAAAATCAGATCTGTGTGTCGTGTCCCAAAGCAGCCCTTGCCGTTTTCGTGTAATTGGATATCTGTGGTCCATAATGAAACAGCTGTAAAGCCGGCGAGCTCAGATAGGGCGAGTGTGTTTCCTTTCACAAAAAGAACTGCTGACTGGAGAAGCATGGGCAGGTTGTGTCCCCATTGTGAGCTTTTGATGCAATTTTCCACAGCCAGTGGTAAAAGACATTCAAAAGAACTTTAATTAAACTTCCAATTAGAGAGAATCTGATAGTGCTCTTTGCTCTCGCCGTCAAAAGTGATGTCATCTTTTTAGGACCCCTGAATCTCTGTTTTGGTTCAAGAACTTCCATGTTATGATCGAAGAGTACCAAGGATAACACGGACCCTATCTAAAGGCTGCGGTATCAAGGACACTCAAAGGATTGGCTTTTGTTGACTTGCGCCCGTACATAACCACCCAGAGCACCTCAGCTACTTCCCAAATCTCTTATCACGTTGGGGATTTCTGAAGAAATTCTGGTTTTGGAACATTTTCCAGTCAGTTTTGTGTTTAACATTTCAAGACTTTTTACATGGACTCAAGGAAATGGTTTTTGGAAGCTAAGTCGACTGTCGACATGACCTTGTTCGAATATGATCCTGTAAGTCTAAAAGAGGCCTCCGTAGCCTCGGGGTATGGCTGCACTTTTCAAATCCATGCTAAGTTAAAAAAAAATTGTCTGAAAGGAACCAAGACACCGTGGACAGTGAAATACTCTTTTCTGTGACAGTTCTGTGTGTTTCACTCCTTTTTTTTTTTTTTTTTTTTTTCCGTCTGCCTGATTTATCCTTTTCAAGGATATGGATGAATTCTGCAAAGTGCTTGGAAGGTAGTGTATTGATATTCCTCAAACATACTGTTTTTCTAATTTAATTAAATCAGCTCAACACACTCAATTCAAACTTTGTTTTGCAGATAATTTTGGCCTTAGGTGTACTATCTATATTAGTTTTTTTTTTTTTTTTTCATAGAAACGTATTATAATTGAAAATTTCCTTTTCACTTAGGCCCAGTCCCAAACCGAAGCATGATCCCTAGAGGTTCTCCTCCGAGTCTATGTTTTGCCACATGGACTGTTTGATAAGGCAGCTGAAAGTGTGCATCGAGGACACACATACACGTGAGCACCCTTCTGAAAGCTAAATAATAACGTTAAATGGGATGCCCTGTGGTTTCTCTAAAGTTCACAGTTGTATGCGAGTCCACAAGTGCTTGATTTAGGACATTTATGATTTGCATACTGAATTATAATTAGTCTTTCTTCTTGCACTTATTTGCATATTGAATTGATTAACTAATTATATTTCTTTGTTTTTCTTTGCACTTTTAGCAGCTCTTTTTTTATTCATAAAATGCTGTTTATCAATTCTTAATATTACCAAACCTTTTGGATTTTATACTAATTTTAGCAGTTTTCAGGAACAATCTTTTAAAAGCAAAAAGTCAGTGAATTCCTTCTGGACTTATTTTTATATTGTTAAGATGTTAATATAGATAGCATATACAGACGTGGACAAAATTGTTGGTACCCTTTGGTCAATGAAAGAAAAAGTCACAATGGTCACAGAAATAACTGTTATCTGACAAAAGTAATAATAAATAAAAATTCTATAAATGTTAACCAATGAAAGTCAGACATTGTTTTTCAACCATGCTTCAACAGAATTATTTAAAAAAATAAACTCACGAAACAGGCATGGACAAAAATGATGGTACCCTAGAAAACACTGAAAATAATGTGACCAAAGGGACATGTTAATTCAAGGTGTGTCCACTAATTAGCATCACAGGTGTCTACAACCTTGTAATCAGCCATTGGGCCTATATATATGGCTCCAGGTAATCACTGTGTTGTTTGGTGATATGGTGTGTACCACACTCGACATGGACCAGAGAAGCAAAGGAAAGAGTTGTCTCAAGAGATCAGAAAGAAAATTATAGACAAGCATGTTAAAGGTAAAGGCTATAAGACCATCTCCAAGCAACTAGATGTTCCTGTGACTACAGTTGCACATATTATTCAGAAGTTTAAGATCCATGGGACTGTAGCCAACCTCCTGGGACGTGGCGCAGGAGGAAAATTGATGACAAATCTAAGAGACGGATAATCCGAATGGTAACAAAAGAGCCTAGAAAGACTTCTAAAGAGATTCAAGGTGAACTTCATGCTCAAGGAACATCAGTGTCAGATCGCACCATCCGTCGTTGTTTGAGCCAAAGTGGACTACATGGGAGACGACCAAGGAGAACACCATTGTTGAAAACGAATCATAAAAAGCAAGACTGGAATATGCCAAACTACATGTTGACAAGCCACAAAGCTTCTGGGAGAATGTCCTGTGGACAGATGAGACAAAAATCGAAGTTTTTGCCAAGGCACATCAGCTGTATGTTCACAGACGAAAAAATGAAGCATATCAAGAAAAGAACACTGTCCCTACTGTGAAACATGGAGGAGGCTCTGTTATGTTCTGGGGCTGCTTTGCTGCGTCTGGCACAGGGTGTCTTGAATCTGTGCAGGGTACAATGAAATCTCAAGACTATCAAGGAATTCTAGAGAGAAATGTACTAGCCAGTGTCAGAAAGCTTGGTCTCAGTCGCAGGTCATGGGTCTTGCAACAGGACAATGACCCAAAACACACCGCTAAAAACACCCAAGAATGGCTAAGAGGAAAAAAATTGGACTATTGTAAAGTGGCCTTCTATGAGCCCTGACCTCAATCCTATTGAGCATCTTTGGAAGGAGCTGAAACATGCAGTCTGGAAAAGGCACCCTTCAAACCGGACACAACTGGAGCAGTTTGCTCATGAGGAGTGGGCCAAAATACCTGCTGAGAGGTGCAGAAGTCTCATTGACAGTTACAGGAAGCGTTTGATTGCAGTGATTGCCTCAAAAGGTTGCGCAACAAAATATTAAGTTAGGGGTACCATCATTTTTGTCAGGTCTGTTTCATGAGTTTATTTTTTTAATAATTCTGTTGAAGCATGGTTGAAAAACAATGTCTGACTTTCATTGGTTAACATTTATAGAATTTTATTTATTATTACTTTTGTCAGATTAAAGTTATTTCTGTGACCATCGTGAGTTTTTCTTTCATTGACCAAAGGGTACCAACAATTTTGTCCACGTCTGTATATAAGTGTCGACATAGTTTTATAATTTATTTAGCTTCAGTGATATCAATACAAAACTAAATATAAACTAGTAGGAAAAAAACTTTATTATTTTCTTTCATTTAATGTTTATACGTTTCTCAAGTAATGATAATATTTTCTTTATAGTTTTAATTTTAATTGCGTATAATAATGCTGGTGTCAACATTTATAATAATTTTAAAGAGTCTAATATTTTTTTAGCTTATAAAAATACTGTAATTGTTAGTTTCTTCTAGCTCAGGTCTAGTAAATTAAATAATATTAACATATATATTAGCTAAAGTATTTAACTAATAAATAAAAAATAATAATAATAATGAAACCTTATTCTAAATTGTTCTTTATCAATTAAATTGATTTTCATTATACATTAGTGCTGTCAAACGATTATTAACATCCAAAATCACATCCAAAATAAAGGTTTGTTTACATAATCTGTGTGTACCGTGTATATTAATAATATATGTAATAAATTAATAATAAATACACACACGCATGTATATATTTCAGAAAAAATGTTTATAAAATATATTTATGTATATAATATAAATTATAAATATATACATGTAAATAATAAATGCTATATGTGTATTTATATATACATAATAAATATTCACAGAACATCTATAAATTATGTAAACAAAAACTTTTATTTTTAATGCAATTAATCATGATTAATAATTTGAAAGCACCATTAAGCAGTTGAAAGATTCTAATCATACATTGAGTCTTTTTTTCAGCTTCATTTCTTTGCTCTTCTAGTTTTTTATTTTGCCGTTTTAAATTTATTCTGATGTATAGGTGACAGAAAATGTGTGCTGTGTGTCATGACAACAGCGAAGGCTCTAACGCAGCATTTCATCTATGCAGAACCAAAGCGCATAACCTACGATTCTTCTGCTGCACTGGTATTTCCTTCAGGAAATGCAAATCTTTTTTGCGGCGCACATCTGTAGCGCTGCACTACATATATTGTGTATCATCTTAGCATGTGCACATCAAGAAGCAAAGCTAAGAGAGGGGAAGTCTTTTCATTTTATAAAAGCCATCTGTTTGCATGGGAGGCAAAGCAATGAGATGTGTCCCTGGAGCCTTGGGTTCCATCGCTGTGCTGTCAGGGAGTATTGAGACAGTTTGCAGAGTTTGAGGGGGTCCCTGGAGGGATGACCATTGTGGGCATTACATAGAAGAGAGCAGGTCTGAGCCCTCACTGCTAATTGAGCTAATTAAACCTTCTCAGAGGGGGTCTTAATGAGGCGCTAACGAGGGTTCTATAATTACATATTTACTCATTTACCCTTGCAGTGACTAGAGCTCACTCTTATCACTCTTCGATTTTTCTCAAGGAATGCAAAGGTTTGCCAAAGCTATGTAGGGGAGACTGGGGAACTGTTTATTTTTTTATTTATGTATTCTTTTGCATTTTAAACTGATGTGCCAACATCTTTTTGTATCAAATGTATTGTATCAAGTTTTTTTATTTAAATGTAATATTTTTAATAATATTAATATAATATTTTTTTAAATTGAGAATAATTTAAAATTAATAAAATTAAAAATTGAGAATAATTTAATAGATTAATAATATATATATATATAAATATATATATATATAAATGAGTATGGAAGGAGAATTTATATGAAACAATTTAAATACTGATCTTTAAAATGCTTAAAGAGCATTATTTAATTTCAACCGTACACTTTAAATTTATTTGCCAGCTGTATACTAGCTCACCAAATTTTTGCCAGGCTCGTATCATATGATTTCACAGCAAATTACTTCATGGGACAAAAACGCACTGTGTGCCTGAATATAGGGATGTCTTGTTTAAAAAGTTGAGAGAGTTGCAAATTCTTCACATGACACGTTCAGTTTGTTTTATATCTTTTCTTTGTTTCTTAAATTCTTTTCTTTAGCCGTTTTTGTTTAAAACATGTGATTGATACTTCATGAACAATGAACAAAAATAACAGTTGTTACTTAGGATACCGGCTCTGTCTTTATTGGAGAAAGAGAGAGAGAGAGAGAGAGAGAGAGAGAGAGAGAGACATTTGCTTCCACAGCAAGGTGGGAAGCAGGTGACACAGAAATAAGACCCTTATAAGACAATGACACATCTAACTATTGTATTCAGCTTCTGTGATTGGAGGCTGCATGCTCTCAATGCTGCAGAAATCATTAAGAATGTGTGAAGAAGTGTGTGTGTGTGTGTGTGTGTGTGTGTGTGTTTGTTTGTGTATGTACAGTAAATCGCTTCGGTGCTTCCCAATAATGCTGGTGTGTGTGTCTTGGGATTAGATTGGGATGTATGACTTCATGCTGAGTCTAATATGTAACAGCAAGCTGTGTCCTATTAAAGTTACTTGTTTCCAGCTAATGCTTTACTGTCCTATAACTCAACCTGTTTATTATTTTCAAAAATTGTTATTTTAGCTAAATGTTCACATTTTCTGTTGAAAACAAGATGCCAAAAGTTGTCTCTACGAATCTAGGGTGGTGTGGATGTTTGCCAGGGCATTGCTGTTATTCAGTGGGGTTGTAGTGTGCCGCCTGTTTTCTAATAGACTTGAAAAGATTAAAAACATTCAGTCTTTAATCTTTAATACAGTTACACTTCATTTTGATGGTGCACTTTAGTCATTCTGCTAACTGTAAGTAACTTTGTAACTAATTCTTATTCATTTGCAACTACATGTCCACTGACTCTCAGAGTAGATTGTTAGGGTATGTTTAGGGTTAGTAGAGTAAGTTAAAATATACTTGCAAAGTTTTTAGTCGGTATGTTGTGGAGCCATAGAAATAAAGGGCCCATCACACCCGGCTCTGAAAATAGACAGCCCCATAGAACTCAATCTATATATATATTACTATATATATATTTTTTTATATTTTAGATTTTAATTATAACGGTCATCAGCATCATAAATCCTTGAATCCTTAAAATAAAATGTTACCTATAAAATTACTTAATTTTTTTAATATTTAAAAATCTAACTTTTTCTAATAAATGAATTTTTTTTAAGCCTCTATATTATCAACATATAAATTTAATACATGCTTACTGCCCTCAAACTGGCTCTTTTCGATCTTTCATTTCAATGAACTGGTTAAATTCTTTAGTTCGTTTACATAATCACACCATGACGTAACGTATACGCAGTTATCTTATCAAAGCAACCAATAAATTACGTGAAACATAATTTTACATATCTAGAACATATAAATCGAATAACCTTGCCTTCATCAGCTGACTTCTTTACGTAAATGCTTTCGTCTGCCCCTTCATTTAATTGAATGTCACACTCTCTCAGTTCAGTGCCTGTTGGAGTAACTGGAACACTAAACGAGTGCAAAAACCAGCAACATCTGATCATATAGGCCAGCGTTTTGGCTCAGGTTGACTGTCAGGCATCCGAAAGTGAGTTTAATTGAGTAACTTGTAGATCTGTACCACTGTGAGATTCATTCAAATGATTGATTCACTCAAAGACTGTGGACTACAGGTAATAATGTTGTCATTTTCTGTTTCTGTTGTGTCAGTTTCTGGCTTCATAAGACCTGAATATATCATCAGGAGCATCGGGTAATAATTTTGTGTTCCTTAAAACGCTCTTTTCTCAAAGACAAGCAACTGACTAGCATTTTATAAATCGCTTATAGCTTGAGTAAACGGACAGGAAATGTGTGAATATATGAAAACAAGGCTCACAAAGGACATTACTTGCAGCAAAACTACTGTAGTATATATATATATATATATATATATATATATATATATATATATATATATATATATATATATATGCGTGTGTTTGCATATATTTGATAGAAAGAAACACACACCAGATGGTGAATTTCAAAAGCAAGATAATTACAAAACATTGCCATTTCATTGATGCTTCTGCGGCAGAACTAAAGCATATTCTCTCTGCTCATCCACAAACGCGGGCTTCTGTGATGATCCATTGGCATCTTGCTTTCAATTTTCCGTAGTTTTAATGTCAGCCCTGTTCAATCAATGCCACTAATAAACAAGCGCTAATAACACAAAGGGCCCGGAGCCTGCAAAGATAGAAGCTTTACTTTGATAGCCAATTAGACCGGGCTCTCTTTCCTCATTCCGTTTGTCATAAGACTCCATGAGTCAAATAAATATCCAAGGTTGGCTGACACAATTAAAACCAGGAGACAGGAGATAACGAGTCTAGAGACTTCAGAAGAAAAAGTAGCGTTTGTTGTTGTTTGTCGGAAAAGCCTCATATATCTGCGAGAAAGTTTCTATTGGTAATACATCTGTAAATTAATGTAATTCTTTAGAATAGCGGGTTTGACGAGCTGTCTTATTAAAGCCTCGGCCGTGGTTTTCTCATCATTTTGCACTTTTCTAGTGATCAAGCAGTGTTTAGCCTTTTATTGAGGCCTTTCCAGCTGCTCTATGAAAGAAAATAAACATCAATTCCATTGTGTACATAATGTTATGGATTCATATTATACAAATCCCACAAGACTATATCAATAAGCAGCTTAATAGCGCAGAAGCCTTTGATGTAACGATATCCGAACCCACCAGGAAACCAATGGCAGGGTCTATCAAATGAAAGTCTGCGTAATGAGATTTCTTATTAATGAGGGTGAAATACAGTGTGGTCTGGTTGGAATAAAACCAGTATCTTGGGACCAAAGTGATCCCACAAGTCAGCTATACTATGGTAATGAGGTCTTAGAGAAAGCACACTATTTAGAGGGACAAAGGAGCTCTTTGATGCATTAGGAGAAGGTATGCTCTTGACAATAGATTCATGGCTTCACTGATATCTTCCATCGGCGCAAAAGAACCTTCTGTAATCAATTACGATTCATTTTGTGTTGTATTGCCAAAAAGGCTGAGAAGGCTCCATTCATTAGGTCATTTATTTTTTGTTTGTGTAAATATCAATGTGGGATGTTAATGTGAATGTCCACTCTAAAAACCACAGGTAAATATTAGAAATTATATTTTGATATAGTTTCTATTTATTTATAATATAAAACATAAGATATAAAATATTGATTTGTTTGTTTTACATGATTGCATCGCAAAAAGTATTTAAATAAAATGTATTTATTTATTCTTTGCATTGCAATGCAGCATTTTAAGTATTTCTAGTCTTTATTTTATTATTCTTTTAAGATAGTATTTTATTACAAAATGGCATTGTGGTATTATTTAATGAAAAATCCATTTCCTTCCGTTCAAGCCAAATATAATTTCCTATTTCTTAATGTTCTTCTTACTTAGTGACAAGATTAGTGAAGATGATTTGTTTTTGGTCCTTCTGATATATTTTCAAACAAAAAAGCTGCTTTGCTTTATGTAAGTTCGTAAGTAATTTCACTTGTTTACTTGGCTGAATGTACCCCGTGACACTTCATGAATTCAGCACAGCATCCTTGAGACTTTATCAAGAATATAATAATGACTCAGGCCCACACATATTCTGTTCTCTCACACAGAAGATCGTGCTTACATAAAACGCACATCTGACGGTTGCCTTGACCATGCTCTTAAAGATCCTCTTCATGAAGAGGTGCTCATCTAGTCTTTATCTGTCAAGGAAGTCTTGGCAAGCATCAAGGAGACTGAGCATCAGGGTGAATGCTTTGTATTATAGATATATAAATTGTAGCATTCAGAGAGTTCTGCAATGACTTTAAAAGAAACCTAAAGCAATTAAAGTACTTTTTCAAAAACAGGATAAATAGAACTGAGGATTAACAGTATGTTGAGGCTGTGGACATATAAGTCAAGGGCTGTCATTTTTTTCAGTAATGACTTATCAAACCTCTTTTGTTTAGAGAACTTGCTTTAGAGGTAATGAAATTCTAAGACCTTGAATCTTCTTTAAAGAGATCCTTCCTTTCAAACATTTATGAAATGAATAATTGAATCAAATTATGGCGAAAGGTTAAACAAACATCTTTCAAAAGCAATTAAAATTTTGAATTGAAAAACAGAGTTTGGTTGAAATCAGTATGTGGTGGTTTTAAATGAGAAGCCAACAATAGCTTTGTAACTGTCACATAAAAATCTAATCATTATTAGGTTTTTAATTGCACAAAGACTTTTTTTTTTTTTTTACACTAATACAATAAAAAAAGCTGTTTTGTGTAGCTTGTTATTTGTTGCGGCTATATTGTTAACTCAAATTGAAAATTGTCTTTAGTAAGTGAACTGAAGCTGAAACTATGAATATTAGAAGGGGAAGATAAAACTTTAGAATTTGAAATGTTGCCTTGGAAACTGTTTGGAATGAATTTAAGTTGAAGTAATAAAATTGCTTTAACAATTTCCAAAACTAAAAAAATTTGAATTACAATTATTAGGTTATATTAAGTTTGATAGTAATGCTACCAAAATAACACTGGTGTTCAGTTATTATTATTAATAATAATCACCTTCTTTTCAGATCATTAGACACCGAGGTACTGATCATAGATCATCTTCAAGTAATTTGAGCTTCATGTTAATTCGAACGTGACTGACAGCGATGCCCTTGTTTACCAGTTTGACCTTTTCGGATTTGATACGAACATGTTTTATCGCATTTACAAGGTAATTAGCCAATCATGAAGAGAACATGATAGATGGGCACGTCCTCCTCATATGTGACATTTGATATGACATTTCAAATTTTTCTGTACTACGTTATATAGGGCCTCGGTAAGAAGGCCATGGCTTTGCTGTTGGACTGTGTAAGTTTCCACGTTATTCGATCTCATATTTCGCAATGCTTGTTTTGTTTCGTTTTCTCATCCAGTCCAAAGTTGCGAGAGGTGCCGCTCTCTGTGCCTCCTCGAAGAAAGCATTATTGCTCTGGTTTCAATAAACATACAAAGACGGGGGGGGGCCAATTAACAAAACCTTCTGTATTTTTAGCCTCAGGTTGAACTTGAACTCGAAACATGCTAATTGTGGCCTTTGTGCGAAATGCAAATCTCTTTAAACCTAGTTTCTTCCAGTTCTCTGGTGACATTTAACCGTTTCCCCATTGCCACTTGGACAATTACATCAATTGTAACAATTAGCCCGGTCTAGATTGTGTTACGGCTAAGTGCCATTTAGCCAAACAATGCATTTGAGTCAAATCAATGGCCGAGGAGAAATCGCATCGATCTCATGCGTGCAATGAGAAAATGTCTCATCTCGCAAAAACACCATTGTGTTTAATAGTGGTCAGGTTGGCCTCCGCGGACGCCGGCTTGGCGTCGCACTAATTCTGTCCCTTTCTTCCCTACTGAGATGAATAGATTGAGTCTTTCATTAGATAAATGGTGCCCAGAGAGTTTTAATGAGGGAGGACAACTGCAACTATCTGTCTAGTGACCTATTATCATCTGTTATTGCGCAGAAATCTCATTTGACTGGATTTTTAATTAAACTGCCGCTAAGTAAAAGGCCACGTGTATTCTGCAGCACAAGTCAGGGCACCCACCGGTAATCAGAGATTGCAGGTAACTTTTAATCATTCCTGGGTGCCTTATGGGAGCCGAGCTGAAATGTTATATATATATAGGAAGCGTATTAATCCAGGCTGCGTAGAAAAACCCCAATCAAATTACAAAAAGAGGTATTTTATAAATAAGTCTCTTTGTTTAATTCGGTTCGGTTCAAATGTGGTCGTTCTCGCTGGTGGCCTGAGCTTAAATCTTTAATTCTGTCAACTTTAGAGTTATTTGCATGAAGAAAGATTAATTTAGCGAGACGGTATTCTTCTGAGAGCACTCCGGTGATGCTGCTTGTGATCTCAAGGTAGCATTGTCTCTCAGAGTCGGGTTATTTGCTGGTTAATGCAAACTTCAGTCGGACTCACAAGGCCCTGGGGAGCCCCATCCCTCCAAACTGACACCAAAGTCAAATTTTCTGCTTGCTTTTTAGCTGCCTGCACCACAGGTCTCCTGCTGTTTGCAATCAGGAGCTCGCAAAAGCCCAGAAAGGCTTTGATCTGTGTGATGTCTCTCTCTTTCTGTACTGTGCTGTTCGCTATCTTTCTTTCCTCTTCAGTGTGGGCCAGGGTTGTGTGCTATTCAGAAATGTATCGAGAATGCCTATTTAATTTCCAGTTTCATTTCTGAATTTTAACTGACACTCAGCTGAAGTTACGAGGTGCATTTTTTTCCCCTCTAAATTTTCATTCAACAAAGTCAAGGAGTTTAAAATGGAAACAAATTTAAAGAAATTTGTGTTGTTTATTACTGCTGTAAATGTCGGATATGTAGCTGTTAATAATTAATGTGATTTTTTTTTTTATAGATTTACATGTTGTTATAGATATGGACATTTCCACAAATATTAGATAAAATTAATTAAATAAATAAATATAATTTAAATAATAAAATTAAATAAATATTATTTTTGAATATATTTTAGAATAGTTCATTAGTACACACACAAACAAATATATATATATATATATATATATATATATATATATATATATATATATATATACGATTGTGTAAGATTTGCCTAAAACTCCAGGGGCAGGGTTAGGTGTTGGTCATATGTACAAATCCATATGAACTGGCAACTCATAAAATACATACGATTTGGCAAAAATCCTATGAATTGATACGAGTGAGGTCGTACTATGTACAAATTGCCCTGATATCGTGCTGCTCTCTCCTGTCCATGATATAGCAGGTTATGTATTAAACTGAATGGGCTTAGCTGGACATTTAGTGCTAATAGTCTGTTTGCTTGGCATTATAATTTGTTATTCCTGTCACAGTTTATTTCATTATTTAAACGAAATTACTCCGAATCATACAGTCACCCAACACAGTCATTATGCTTTTAATAGCCAACAACTCTTTGGCAATTCCCCCTCTTTGTGGAAGCATTCTTAGCGTTCTCCCGTGAAGCGCTGACTGGCTGTTGTCTTCCTCTCCTACACAAGTATTTTGTTTTACATTTTTCCCCCCATTCTTTCGTTTTTTTTTTTTCATATGCAGCAGTTCAAAGTTTAGTATTTCAAAGCAGCTTCCTTTTGAAGGGAAGAGAATCTTTGAATTATGCATTGGCTGTTTAGAGCGAGCTAAAGTAGACTGGCTCCAACCAGGGGGAAACTGAGGCTTCAAAAATCAGGCGGTTAATGAAAAGAACCACGTTCTCTCTCTTGCTCTCTCTTTCTCTCCCCGCTCTCGCCTTCCTCCGAGCTTAACTAGGCCGGGGGTTGCTGCATCTTTCCTCTCATCACTCGCTTTTCCAGGCAGCTCCGGAGGAGCTTGAGACTGTGTTTGTCACACTTTCCACCCATGCACTATTTGAACCGAGGGCATGCGTGATATATGTGAATCTAGTGCTTCGCCAAACTGTGAGTGTGCATCCACGTTGAGGAAATAACTAACTGTAAGTAGCCGTGCTGCTAACTTGACTTCATTTTCAGTAGAGTAACAGCAGCTCAGCTGTTTACGGTGTAGTAGCACCCCCCCTTTCCCATGCCTTTTTTGTTACAAAACATTACATCACTGTTTTTTCATTTCTTTAACATTTTGGACATTTTAATTTACTTTAGTGTATTGGCTTGATTCATTCATTTAATTAAAAAAAAAGAAAAAAATGTACTCTCTAAGGAAGTCCTTACATAGCTTTGCAGTCTCTCTTGTTAATGCTGTCATTCATTATAGTTTTTAATTAATTTTTATTTTTATTACAATCTGTGAAATATATGATAAACATCTTAGGTTTTACAGATTAAACCTAAATGCACATATTATGCTGCTTTAACTAATATAACGTTACCAATATATCATCATCCACAGCGTAGTAAATGTGTTAATAACGGGTATTTTTATAATTGACCACCATAACCACAGGTCGCGATGAGAAAGCCCATCACAAGCCCATCTTTTTCAAAAATCACCTTTGTTTATCTTCAGGACATAAATTTAAATATTTTTTATGAATTCGGAAAGAAGTTGGACCCTCCCCTAGACAGCAACGTAATTAACACGATCAGTGTTCAGAAAGAAAACAAGGACATTGGTAAAATACTCCTAAAATAATACTAAGTGGTAATATCGCATAGAATTTAGGATGAATAGCATGCTCATTGGGACGCAGGCAAAGTGAAATCAGGGGTTCGACTGTAGATTTACGATTGCTTTTTGAGTGCAAAGAACAATAATAGCAATTCATTTATTCAACAGTTCGTCTCCTCCACATCAGTCTAGCGCTCTTTTAAAGAGTATTATATACGTAAACAACGTATGCTGTTCTGCGTCAGCTGCGCCACGCTTTCAACGTTGTATGGTCGCTTTGGTCAGAACAAAAACAGTGTATCCACGTGGTGCAGCTGACACCGTTTACGCAAGTAATACTCTCCAAAATGGCACCAGGGTAATGCAGAGGAGACACGTTTTTAAGTCAAGTTTTTTTTTTTTATCTTTGCGCACAAAGTAATCTTATAGCTTTGTAAAAATTCCGCTTGATGTCACATGGATTATTTTACTGATGTCCTTGCTACGTTTCTGGACTTTGATCGTGTTTATTACGTCGCTGTCCTTTGGAGGGTGAACTATGCCTTTAAGTTTATAGTAATATCTAAAACACCATCAAATAATAAAAATTACACTAAAAAAATGCAATAAGCATTGCTAATATGATAAGATGGAACAAAAACCCTAATTTGCATAATAAATAAAAAACAACTACGAAAAAATCTTTCTTTTTCAATGAAAACCTTCAAGTGTCACTAATGGGAATTCTGAAAATGTCAGTTTACATTTTTTTTTACTGTAGATAAACAAAATGGTCACTGTCACTTCCAAAAGCTTTAACGTAACATGACATTAAAAACTGCATTGACTGCTTGAACGTAGATTGTTGTTTTTTTGCAAGTGCTTTGTAATTCTAGTATAAATATGTAGCTTGTTTTCAAATAAGTATTTTGACTGTACTGCTAAACTTGGTCAATTTAGAAGCTACTCATAATTTGAAGTAGCTTTTGCATAACGCTTTTGGTGAAGCATGTGGATGTGGATGTCTGTGAAAGTGGTGATTATTGCTCGCTCTGAGAGGGATGAGCTATAGAAGCTGGAGGAGAGATGAGGGAAGGATGGAAGGTGGAACAGGTCTGTGAGATGTGGCATTTTGGGGGATAGGATTGTTTGATGGCTCCTCCCCCTGGTGATGGGCGGGTACTACAACCAAATATTTTTGTAAAGCTTGCGCTGCCTCTTTGGGTCTTGTTAAATGGGTTTAATTTTAGTGAAGTGAGCGATTTTTACCATGTTCGGTTCTGTTGCATACAGTCAGAATACAATGAAATGCTGTCAGTGTAATTCTGAACTACAAAACAAATGATTTAGAGTTGCAATCTGAAATGAATCAGAAAGAATGTGAAATGACAATAAGACAATAAATGAGCAAGACAATCTATGTGTTCTTTCTGTATGTCTGATTCACAACTAAATCACTGGTGTAAACCAAATTATTTTAAAGAATCAGCCAAAAAAAATCATAAATGAATCTCATGAGTAAGTGGAATAGGCTTAATGACTCACTCAGTTACTGAATCACTTAGAACAGAACTCAATATACTGCATTGCCTTACTGGAGAAAGTTATTTTGTTGCTTACAAACATGGCATATGTATACAGTATGGCCATGAATTCGAAATTAAAAGATTCACAAATTCATCTAATTTGTTATAGAAACTGGCTTGATTTAATGAATCATTCAGAATAGTTCTTGAGTTGACTCACTCACTGAACTGCACTTGCATACTGGAGAAAGTTGTGTATATATATATATATATATATATATATATATATATATATATATTATATGTATATTAATGAATTGACCAGAATGATTCACAAATTAATCTCATGAGTTTTTTAAATTGGCTTAATTACTCAATTACGGAGTCACTCAGAACAGTTCTTGTCTCCCTCGAACTGCACTGATTTACTGAAGCAAGTTATGTTCCTTCAAAGCGAGGTTTAATGAACTGATTAAAAATACTCACAAATTAATCTCACAGGTTCTTGGAATTGGAGTAATGACTTGCTCAATTATACTGAATCGATCAGAATAGTTTTTGAGTTGCACTACCTCACTGAAGCGTGTAATTTTGTTCCTTAAAAACAATAATGAACTGATTAAAAAGACTGACAAATAAAACCTCACGAGTTGCAGGAATTGGCTTAACGACTCACTCAAGAGTACTTCAGAACAGTTCTTGACTCACTCACTGATCTGCACTGCAAGTTGTTTTATTCTATAAAATTGAATTTTATCTAGAATTTTTAAAGTGCAATTAAGTTCACATTAAAGAACACAAATCCAACCAGATAATTTTCATAATAACCAATAAAATCTACCAAGAGCAGTGCAAATCACCGCCTGCTTTAAGACTTTGTAAATAATGGCTAATACCAGTAATTTGATGAATGCAAACTTTAGTAAATCACATAAATTTCACGTTTGAAAGGGAAACACCTACAAATGCGTATTTAATAAGGTCAAACGCAAAAATAGCTACCCGTGCCTTTTTAGCGCTAATTCTTTAGTCTTTAGTAAATGCTGACAATACTATTTTAACACCAAGAGTGTTTGCGCTGTTTTTCCCATGCAACTAAATAAGCCACTGAGTTCAAATACAGGTTTAAATATGTGCTGGCAACACCACGATTGTGGGATTGATTGAGGAACATGTAGTGAAAAAATATATACCTTGAATGCACTGTAAGTCAATTTTAACGAATCTATCCACCAGATTCAAAAATGTTAAAAAAATGGTTTCTTCAGATACACAAGTACACGAAGTCACCCCATCACACTGATTCCGTTTAATCACCGCCAGAGAAACGTAACCTTCAAAGCACACGCCAACAGTCTCTCAAACTGGGTTATGTCTTTATCATTAATAAACAGACTTCAAAAGGCTGTGAATGATAGGCTGGGGGTTGGGGAGCGGGGCACATTAATTATTCTCTGTTACTGAGCGGGTCCTAAAGTGTAATGGTCTCCCTCCCCTACAAAATGACTAGGGGTCCATTTCAGCAGGGAGAAGCGTTTACATCTTGGGGTTAATGTGTGATATCTATGGGAAAGATCAGCCAGGACGCCACTGAAGCCCAGCGGGGGGTCTTTTTCCTCTTTCTTTCCCCCATTTTCCCTTTTTCCAACTCCCACTATCTTCCTGAATTCTCTTTTCAGGCTCCCGCTTCATTATCCACACTTATTATTAATCGGAGGTTTTTTTTGCTGCATCGGTTTGAGCGAAGGAAAAAGGCTCAGATCGATAATTTGCCGGAAAAAAATCGTTTCGGCTCTAAATGTGTTGCTCAGATCAGTCATCGGCCCTTCACTGCGAACTCGAGACTCAGACGCTAACTACTCACCTGCAGTGGCAATCGATGACCAAACGCGGTACGCGAGTGGAAGAAAATGGGATCGGTCTCGTTCTCTCTCTCATTTTCTCTCAGCCTGTCTCACTTTGTTTGAGGTTTCGATTCATTGGATTTCTGGGCTGTGAAATGTGGAATCCTAGAGGAGAAATACTGTGTGAGGCAGTTCATAATGGTGACAACTCCTGAGGAACCCATGGAGATACAGATATTTTTGATTGATAAAGGACTAGTTCATATAAAAAAAGAAAAAAATGTGATTGTTTACGCACTCTCAAGTTCCAAACCTGTTTGGCTTTTTCTTCAACAGCTTCAAACTCCAAAACGGATGAACACGCAGCATTGTAGAGGTCTTCTAAAGTGAACAACTGTCCCAAATTTAAACAATATTCACTCGCAAATCACAATCTAGCTTCTTTTCTATTAAAGTGCCCTGTTATGCCATCTAAGGTTCCTAATATTGTTTTAAGAGTATCCTATAGGTTCACATGCATGCAAGATCTCATTTTCCAAGATTCTTAAATAAAGCAATTCTAAGATTCAGGTTCTAAGATACGCCTACTTTCCCGTACTCTGCTCCTTTTTTTAATCTTATTTAGTGATGACAATATCTTAATTTTTGGCTGAATAAGCAACTACACCATAAAACATTCCTGCTGCAAGGCTGTTTTAATTTTAAATGATAGTATCGTTTCCATATTTTAATTTCAAATGCTTAAGTTATAAGCAAAGTTATCAAAGTTATATTTTTTTATATTTTTTTATTAAGTCTCCTAAAGAGCTACTATACCACACAAGTCAGTAACTTATTAATATGTGGCATTTAAATTTAGCACCGACTTTTAATTTAATTATTGGCTTATTTCAGTTAAAACCAATTTGACAGAACATATCATACTGGTCATATCATTCACTGACATGTCAAATGCGAAATTAAAGCATTGTGTAAATGGATTTAAATATCAAAACTGTCACTGGAAAGAATTTAAAGTAATGAATTGGCTTTCCTGACTTTCTGGTTTATGTCAACAAGAAATACAGAATGCTCCTTAATTAAATTCATGACAGAATGGCTCCCGCAGCAATTAATTAAATTGCCAGAGCTCAATAACTGACTGGCAAACATTTTGAAATGGACAAAATGGACATGATTACAAATATAATCAGTGTTGCTGTCGTCTCACGCCATCTAGCTTCAGTAAAATCCAAGATGTAAGATCCTGGAATTACTGATCCTCCATGATAACCCTCATCTTCTCAACACTTGTAGTTTCAGGGCCACCGATCCGCCACGGCGCAGTCACTGTTTAACAGGCAAATGGCCTTGCACGTCTGTCGGGCAGAAAGGTCAGGGTTATTGAATATCTCACTTCCTGCCCTTTCCCCCACGCCACTGCACAGCCAACAAGATGGAAACATTAAAGAAGATTTCAGTGCTCTGACAGGCACGGGTCACGTCACCCGTGAGCGGCTGCCAATTTTCCATTTCAAGAAATCCTCAATGCCTTCATTTGCCTTTGAGGGTGTGAAAGCAGCTCTGTGATGATCTGCGTCTTCAAAACCGGGAGGGGTGTTGACATGTTCGACCAGGTGCTTGGAAATGAGTGTTTGAATCTGGGATGAATTCGTTACTTTACTGCAGCAAAAAAGGGGTTTGAATTATGAGCAGTCGAAGCTGGATGCTGATGATATCAAAAAGGAGCATTATATACACAAAATAAAGTTAAAGGGTTAATTTATAAAAAAAAAAAAAAATTATTTAGTCATCAATTGTAATGTTTGAGGTTAGGGAAATTTTATTTTATTTTATGTCACAATAAGTATCTTTTGCTAACCAAGGCTGCACTTATTTGAAGAAAAATACAGTAAAGTAGTTACATTACGAGATACAATTCTGATTTAAATGTTTGCTATTTTAATATTTTAAAATGTAATCTATTTCTGCAATAGCAAAGCTGAAAGTGCCTCCAGAAGTCATTGGGATTGGCTGATTATCTGCTCAAAAAACATTTCTATATTTCTTATCAGTTATGAAAACAGTGATACATACATATTTATTTCTTTTTTAGGATGAATAGTAAGTTTAAAAGAATGGCATTTACTAAATCATTTGTAACATTATAAACTGATCGATTTAAAGCATCCTTGCTGAGTAAAAGCAGACTTTTTGAACAGCAGTACATTTATTATAGAGCGTCACAGCATACTGACATATATACTAGGATTAAGCTAATGATAAGATGGATATGTTAACGTAAGTTTACCACATTTACCAATAAAGGCTTAGCGTAGCTTAAAAAGAAAAAGTTGAATAATTTGGTTTTACTAAGCCATAAATTTATCGATAATACTTTACTGTGGAATTTTTTTGTTTCTCTAATTAACCTTTAACCTCCGTATCCCATTTTAAATGCTGTAAATACCTCCATTTAGTTCAATAAAGCTGTCATCAAAAGACTAACTAGCATTCATTTGTTGCTTTTCTGTAGATGAATGAGAATCTAATCATGCATTTTTCCTTTAAAGAGAGCAAAGCGAGGTCTGTAGACCCATAGATGTTTTTTATTCAAATTCAGATCAGATGAAGTGCTAGTTAGATATGAGGACAGTCTAAAAAAGAGCGTTTGCTAATGAGACTGGTCTCATTTAGGTGGCTCTCATAGTTAGCACTTCACGACAGTGTTTGTTTCAGTCTTGAGTGTCAATTAGACGGCGCGAGGAGAACTTCTGAAAAGCAGTAATTTTCTCTCCTGGATTAGCTGATAAGGAAGTTTTCACAATGGCTACACTTAGCCGTTTATAGTCTAATTCGGAAATATAGTCAAACAATTGCAGCGATAAGGGTTTTTCATGTTTTTCCATCAAAGCTTTTTCATTTAAACTAATCTTCAAAGCGTATTCTTGTTTATTCGTGTTATTTGAGTTGTGACACAGAGAGCTTTGGTTTGTTCGGCTTAAACAACCAATCATAAGGTTGGTTGGGTTTCTGATAACGGTTCAGTTGTATTGCAGCTATTTTTTCACCTTTAGTTGTGTTGTGCTTCTTCAGTTCTGCAATTCATCATTGACTGTAATCAGTCACATCATGTGTATTACTAACATTTTTCATCATATGTGTCTTCAGAGATGCGGTCTGAACCAGGCTGCTCTTCTTTGCGTTCAGCTGTCTTCTTGTGAGAATGCTTTGTTGTCTCCATCTCCTCGATGGGTGTTTTGACCCTGGTGTGACTCCTATCCAGATCTCAGCAGCTTTCAAACCCCAGACAATGTGGGCGAGCTGAGCACTGACCCAAGACCAATGGTACCTGCATGTATCTAATAAGGCCTATTGGGGGTTTGCTGCAAACCGTACAATGAACCCCAGATGTACAAATGGAAAAATCTGAGCAGGTATCCTTGCACAGCCTTGCCGGAATTAAAAATGATGCAATGGTTTGTCATTTATGAGGTTCAGGGAAGTTTGGAACTTGTGAATTTATACAAAAAAATGGATCACCAAAAATTTTAAATTATAATGTTATATTTTAACATCTTACATTTTGAATGTAATAAAATGTGTAATACTATCTCTATCATTCTATTGTCCTAGTTATTTTGATCTATCTGTCTGTCCGTCTGTATCTATCTATCTATCTATCTATATCTGTCTAGTTATGTTTGTCTATCTATACATCTATCTATCTATCTTTGTCTGTCTGTCTGTCTATCTAGTTATGTCTATCTATATCTGTCTAGTTATGTCTATCTATCTACATCATTTCTATTCTATCATTCTGTTACCAATTCTATACATTTTTATTATTTGTATTTGATATTATTTGTTAATTGTATTTAAATGATTTATTATTTATGTATGATTTACACTGAAATTTGACACAGAAACTTTTTTATACCCCATGTTTCAATGCAATGACCCAATGTTTTAGCAAGACTAAATGTATCTAAGACTGATAATTGGTACAACAAATGCTACTGATACGTTCAATCTAGTATAGATTCATCTTTGACCTCAGTGGTAATGATGCAGGACCCCTGAATAATCCACTTGGTTTGTATCATTCGTTCACTGCAGTCTTTAGTTAGTCTTTAGCCTCGAGAACAACTACGTTAGAAGGGTCATCGTTCTTCTGAAAACCTCCATCCATTTTCATCCCTTGCCATTTCAGGAGACACCATCGCAGACACTTACTTTAACCACCTGTGTTGCTAACCGCTGGCCCGTACTTGATAGAGGTGACAAAAGAGAGCGAGGTCAGGAAAAACGGAAGGAGAAAATGAGAGGGAAGAAAGGATTTGCGGTAGAAAGTTATTTGGGCATTCACCTCTAAGCACTCTGGGCTCTTCTGTGTCCTTCCCATTTCTGCGTTTCATATTCCACATCCACATGCCTCTCAAACACGCACAAGAGCCCCAGAATCATAAGTTAACAGTTGCCATGGCAGTGAGCTCGAGTTTTGGGTCTTTTCCCACAGGCACAATGATAATTCTCACAGTGAAAATGGATGAATTGCTTGTCCGGCTGCTGTTTGGATGTACTGGATGCATGATAAATCCCTAGCACAGTGGTGTAAGCTGTACGGATTGCTGTGGCATTGAGGTGCCGCTCATCCTGGATTTGTGGTCACTACACGGGGAGTGGACGGCACCAGACCTCTATGCCGCGAGAAGTGGATTTGCAACACCTCGCAACCACACTGTCAGATTCACAAGCTTTTGTCATCGGAAAAATGTTTTTCACTTAATATGTGTGAGCTCCTCAGGTGGTGTAAAAGCTCTCCACTCCGTTTTTGAAGTGTGTCCACAACATGTACATGAGGGACATGGAGGACCACAATGGTTTTTTTGACTTGTTGTCACTTATTTGACAGGTCCAGCTGAGAGAAGACAGATAACTGGGGATAAAGTCCTTTTGAGGCAAAATCATTCACTTTTTTGTAGTACAGCTCTTGGGGAAAGGCCAAAACTTTGCGTAAGCTTACATACACTCTTGAAAAGTGTATTTATAGGAATATAGTTCAATATAATCCTTTTGCATCCTTGGAATCTTGGAACCACTGAACAAAATGGTCTTCATTGTGGACACTAAGAAGTTCTTAAAATGGTTCCTTTAACTGTTCATGGAAAAGGTTCTTTCAGGAACTCAGAATGTTTGTCTATGTATCACAGCTATTTTATCAAATCAGAGAATATTGGTATTGAACATTGAGCTTCTTTAAAATAATATTGTTTTTAACCTGTTTTGAACTAAACATTTACATGGCTAGTATGCAGGCTTTGCTGTATTGCATGTTCTAATAGTTCATATTTCAGTAATAATGCTTTTTTTCCCCTTTCTTACAGAATAGGGGCATGTTGATCTGATAAATCACTTGTTCTGGTGTTAAAATATGTTACAATTGTTTTCTGAATATCTTTGTATTGTATATTTTAACTGATATAATGTACAGTAAATGTATATTTACTACAAAAAAAGAGAAAAAACTTTGATTTTCACATTGCTTTGATTGTTTGAGCGGCCCAACACAGCAACTTTGGTTTAACTGGCATAAGTTTGAAGCAGAACTGCCTTCATGTTCAGAATAAATCTCTCGACCGAACTGTTGCTAGCATCACCGTTATAGCCATAGGAAGCAGAATATATTTCGTCCTGTGCTTACGTACACTCTTTTTAATCTTTGGTTTTAAAGAACAGAATGTAGACTAAACTGAGTGACAGAACTCTGGCGTGTTGCGAAATCATGTCACAAAAAAAGCATAAACATTTACAACGCAAGCAATTAGGATGTGCACTGAGCCTTTTATGTGAAGCAGACAGCTAATGTCTCTCTGCCTGCCCTGAGCTTCTCACATTTAACCATCTCCACAGATCAGCCATAACTAGCGACTCATTCTCATTCTCCGGCTAAACGAAGCTCTGTAACAATGTTTTTCTGTTTAAAAAATGTCGTTATCACAGCAGGTAGACGTATTTTACAGGCCAATTATTTTGGAGAAGACAGAGAGGATACAATCTTACGGCTGAGCAGACATCAATTTGAGCTATGAAAATGCAGTAAATCAAAATAAAAAGAAAATGTTTGTATTTCTGTGTGGAAAGGAATGTTGTGAGGAGCGAGAGGAGAGAGAGAGAGAGGGAGAGGGAGAGGGAGAGGGAGAGAGAGAGAGAGAGAGAGAGAGAGAGAGAGAGAGAGAGAGAGAGAGAGAGAGTGTGTCTGGGGTAGAAAATACTGTCTGTTTTTATCAAGACAGACAGAACATTTTCTGAAAGTTGAGGGATATTTCAATGCAAAATAAAAAAATCAATACAGGAAAGCTTTAGATATAATATTCTTGTAATTTTACAAGTACAAAAGGGAAGAATTGTGATTTGACAATGTTTCCATGAATAACTAGCTTCTCAAACATTTGGGGGAATTGGAAAAGTTCAAAGGTATAGAAATACTGAAGTGGTAAACTCTCTACTTGTTAGAAATATTCTTTTTGAAATTGGTGAACATTTTCACAATGCTTATAAAAAAAAGTAATCACAGACCTTGAATACAATATAAACGAATAGTTAAGCTCTTTACCAAGAACGTAGGGGGAAGTTCATGACAGACATACTGTGTAAACACTTCTATCAGTGAACATTCTTGCTTGCTTACCTTTTTGTAATTGTTGTTTTACTTTAACAGCCATGATATGTTTAGTATTGGTTGCACGGTTTTCTTTTGTGCGAAACCCCATTCAAAACTTAGTCAAACTTAACTTACTAAAGTAAAAAAAAATCGTACAGAAATCTTAGTCATAAAATAGGCATATAACTTCTTTTAAACAGCACTGCGAGCTGACTGGGAGAATTATGTTTATGCATATTTATGAATTAAAAGGAAACTAATTCAAAATTGTAAGTAGGTATAAGAAAAGCTGGAAGAATTCTCAGCAAGGTCGTGGCTCTCTCCACCAACACGTTTTCACTGTTTATGGAGAGCAATGAGAATCCCTATTGAAAAGCGAAGAATAAAATAAACTCTACAATTCTGAAAAATACTGTAAGGCATGCTTTAAATCCACAGCTTGTTTGGAGAACTAACACAGCGAGGCCTTGACTGCCTGTTTCACATAAGCTACTCACCCAGTGCAAAAGTTTCTTTTGCAAATTTTTAAGCTGGCATAGTGACCATGACTGTTAAGTTTTTAAAAAAGAACATGGAAAATGGAATAAGAAGAAAAAGGCACATTTTGGTTTAAGCATTTAAGCTAATAAATGTCATTTAATGTACTGCATATCACAATGGCAATGGCACAATGGCTTTGTATCAAAAAATTATGATACAAAGTTTTTGGCATTAATGTTTTTTTTTTTCTTTGTTTCTTTCTTTCTTTGAATGCAATGGATTTTTTTTCTCCACAGTTACTATTAGGGGTTTTCTATGGTTTCCATTTTGGCTTTTTTGTAGCTTTGACAGGTCACTGTGAACTGTCATGTGGAGACGAGCTGATGGAAAAGAGCTGAAGCTTTCTACATAAATATAATAATAATAAAATATAAGATCATACAGGACTGGAACAACATGTATACATATATATATATATATATATATATATATATATATATATATATATATATATATATATATATATATATATATAAAGATTAAAATAATTATTAATACTGCAAATACCCTTTTTTTTATTCATGTCCTTGCTGAGCCTGAAGAGCCTGAAGTATAATAAATATGAAATATGAAATACGTTTCATTGGATTACAAACGCAGTTAAAGTTAAGGTGTCGAGTAGACTGAAGTTGTGCGTTGCATGTTTCATAATATAGAATATATTTCTATAACCGTATAGAAAACCTACAGTCTTCAGAAAATGTTTGATATCAATTTTCATTTCGTTACGCCTGGTAAAGCAGTGTTTGTAACATCAGCGTTTTCTCAGTGCTTTTACCAAGGAAACCTCAAGCTATTTCTCCCGTTCCAAAAGCGCCCCCTGCTGGAAGATACATTTATTATTTCAGATTTAAAAAATTGCGGAGAATTTAAAGCGGCAGGCGCACGTGAGCTTTTGTACAGACGATATTGCCCGCAGGTGTGGACAATAATATCGTTATTAATACTGCTAATATCGTTATTTTTAAAGAATTAATCGTCATTGGTGCGAAAGGGCCTTGTATAGAAGTTCAGTCGAACTTTCCTTAACTGTTGAGCTTTACCACCACCTGACATCCCAATTATGAGTCTTCCGGGTCAGACTTGTCAGAGCAATATGACACATTTAGCAAAACTCTAATTGCCTTCATCAGCCAGTGTGACCAGCCGTTCACGCCTCAGAAGCCCGCGTGCGACCCGATCTCGGTGACTCCACGCCTTCATCTCAACTTCTGACAGCGCGCGCGCTCCTCCGGCTGAACCACTGCGTGTTGTAAGCCGCATAAAACAGCAGATCCGTTGTGTCAAATTTGTTTGATGTGTCACAGATGTCAGTTTTCAATAGGCCTTTCAGACGCTTGCATCATTCTGTCATTACCAGAACGGCAACTTGAAAATGAACGAGTTGTTTACCTTCGCGCCGGCGTCATTGCCGTCGTTGTTTACATTCAGAGGCGGTCGATGCTGTTGGATTGACGCTCGTCTGTGCGAATTCCGATGGCGAAAATAACTCTTTTCGGTTTTTTTAGCACAGAATTAAACGGGGAAAAGTGTCTTTGATTGACTTGTTGAGGACGGAGGGGTCGGGAACTGTGCGCGGAATATACAATAAACCGCCTCGGCCCGGTTGCCGTGGTAACTAGAGCACACCGCCGCGCGAACGCACGCTCGCGACATTCCACGGAAGAGCGAGAGACCTTCGGGGCCGTGGGAGGGCTGATGTCAGTGAATACTGACAGTGCACATCCTAAATTATACCTGGATCTGTCTGCGCAGCATACCAATATGTGATATTTTTATAACTCCGATTCCCAGGACTCCGGAATAGCGCTTCACCGCACAGCTTCGTTTGATTCGCCGTCTAATGAATTGCGACGCGATTTGATTCAAAGCAAAGCACACGAGCAACGTTTAGCAGATAAATCTCTTTTTAAGCCTTGAACGTTGACAGATGTTTTCTCTGGAATCTTCTTCGGATTAGTTGAACATTTCACTCATGTTTTGTTTGTCTCTCACACGCATAGACTATAAAAACAAAGGGGCCGTTGACAATGTGAATTCAACATGTTTCTCTCTCGGTAACAGGCTGTGAATAATTAAAAGCTCAATTCAGACACATAAAGCTTACTAATCCCAGCACTGTTCACTTCAGACTCATTCACTATGCCTTTTATCTGCTGTGCAACACAAAAACATAGACATCATAGATTTAGATAGTGGACACTACAGGGAATGATTTTCTCACGGGCTTAATAGGAATATTTTCAAAGAGAATCGCAGATAAACGTCTTTATGAGAGTTGCTCAAACAATCAGACTCTCTTTGGCTCAGCGCTTATGTATTATCTAAATCAGCGCAGAAACTTTTTCTTTCTTTACACAGACTTCTCGATAAATATTTGACAACGTCCGCTCTCTTTTGTAGCTGATGAAAAACATTCCGTAAACAAGTTAAAATTAAATTGGTCCCTTTTTTTTTCTACGAAAACTAACCGCTGAAACACTGAGCTTTAGATTTTGAGAACAGTCTTTAAAAAATTTGATGCTGCGATATTTGGGGACAGTGAAATAGAACCGATTTGACTAGTTTTCTATGAGCTCGGGTACAAAAGTGAACACTAGAAGTGAGTGAGGGAGGATTAATGTTGATGAATATGTGAGAGATTATGGCAAAATATCCTTTATCTGTCTCCTATTTCATTCTTCGTATCCTCCTTTTTTGATCAACAGAACAGTGAAATACATTTGATTGTTATTGACCATGACCTCTCTCTATGACAGTGATGGGAATGACAAGGGACCTTTATTTGCTTATGCTGAAATTCTCAGATTTCTTCTTTATAAAAATAAAAATTAGCTGAAAATGAACTCACCACCAGTTGATCCTATGGAGTGAATGGGTGCCGGCAGAATGAGAGTCCGGACTTACATGAGATAAAATCTGTTGTGATGATGAAACGAACTCATCTGCATTCTGGATGGCCTGAGGGTGAGTCACTTTTCACGACGTGTTCATTGTTTGGATGAAGTATTCTATTTTCAATCACTTTTGAAGAAAACATTATTTTGAAGCAAAGTTTGCAATTCACGCAATTATTTTTGTTTATTGTTTTCTTTCTTGACGAATTACAATGGAATAGAAATTAGGAATAACATCATTTGTTATTTTTAACTGTTATATTTCCCATCACTGTCACTTTGGCAGGATTGATCCGTGCAATTCAGTCCATCCATCCATCCATCTATCCACACTGCTCCAGCATCTCTGCTTGCAGCTGTCACCTAACATGCTGATCTGGATTGAGTTCTGATGACTGATAAGCTGCTAAAGCTGATTTTAGATCAACATCATCACACAAACTAATGTAAGTAGGGGTCTAATCCTTGATGTGTGCTGGTGTGATACTGTTCCAATACTACCTTCATGTACAGTTCAGCCCAAACATGAACTTTTAATCATTTATTCACTCTCATGTCATTCCAAACATGCATAAATTGCTTTCTTCTGCAGAACACATAAAAGTTGATTCTTAAGAACTGGTCTTATCATTAGTCACTTAAATTTAAACTATCTATATATTATTATTATTATTATTATTACTTTTATTTATGTATTTTACATTGTTAAAGGTACCATGTCTTACAACTTCTTAGAGTTTTATTTTAGTTGTTGATGTCCTTAAGGATATATATTTGTGGTATAAGTAACAAAAACCATCTCGATATGTTTTTAGAGCTTCTTTCTCTGTCAAAAACGGGTTGATTTTGGCCTGTCTGATTATTATTCATGAGCCTCTCTTCTGATTGGCCTTTTTTTCTGAGTGACTCACGACCAGGCCAATCAAATGTAACAGCGTCACAATTATGTCAGTACTAGCTGGATGCGAAACAAAGGCAGCTCTTTCAAAACAATGCACATTCGGCTACATAGGGAGTTTAAAATATCATCATTTTGTAATGTTGGGTGCCAGAATCAACATCAATAAAGACTCAAATTAGAAATGTTATTGTATACCCGATGTTACTGCCAGACAAAAAAACTATGACAGCTATCGTAAAACACTATAAAACTGGACAGAAACGATCTTCAAAAATGCGTGAGTTTGCTCACTTCTTATAAGAAAAGGTTCAATAAAGTATTGTCTTTTGTTGTTATTGGCGCATCTAAAGTTTTATTGCATCTAACGTTTATGAAATAATGTTTGTGTGCATATGTGTGAAATGACAAACCGACGATTTATATATAATCATGTGTTATTGTATATGCATTGTTGTGATTAGCTGGACTAGTTGTAACGTTAACTGGAATAATGTAGCTGTAAAATTTGTTGCCTGATGAAATTGAAATGTATATCTTGACTAGATAGATGATGGGTGAGTTCGTCTTTACTATACACGTGAGATCTGATTCAATCTTGTCGAATCGAGTGTACAGTTCGGCCAGTTTGATTTAGTTGGTTAAAATCTCTCAGGTGGACAAAGCAGAGAAAAGGGAGGTAACTTTTCCCAGTATAAGGGAATGTTCCAGATTGGGCCATCTGATCTTTAATTTTCTTTAAGGCGAAGCAGGATACCCAGGGCTCGGTTTACATCTATCACTGCTGGGGAAACACAGACAGGCTATATTAATGTTAAAAAGTCTCATAAAGTGAAATTTTCCTGCCATGGAACCTTTAAACAATTCTGGCATCCAAACATTTTCTAGAGATTGTTGAGAATTCATATTCTGTCGGAATACTTGAGATACAAAAAAATATATATAAATATATTTTATACTTTTAAGATTTTTTACCACTGACTTGATGCATTATTTACTCATGGTTTCAAAAATGTTTTACATAGACTGTTACTGGCAAACACAGACTGCTTTCCTCTATATCCCACTGAACGTCTTTGATCTGCAGGCATGAGCGAGTCAAACTTTTCTTGCATCAGAGGCATAAGTTTGCCACTGAGATCTCTAGTCACGTCCACTATATGAATATAGAAGTTCACACCAAGATGGCGAAGAAAAACATCATTTGTTTGATCTTCACACACCAGCGAAGGAACTATCTGAAAAAAGGAGATTTCAGCATCCGCAAATGACCATCCAGCCATAAAGGGCCCCTGTCTATCCCATTGCTGTCATCGCCAGATGAAGGTCGTGGCCAATAACAATCAAGCGTATTTCATTATTTTTTTCCAACAAAAAAGCAGAAGATGAAGAAGTAAAGTGAGAGAGAGAGAAAGAGTGAGATGCATGTAAAAAGGGTCCCACCTCCTTCTTTCCCCCAACCTCTCAGACCAGCGGCCTCCCCCACCACCTTTTCTGCACTCTCATTTATTTCAATTTGTCATGCTTTGCTCCCCCCTCTGCGGGAGAAGCGGTCGGCAGCGGGGAGAGATGGGGAGAGAAATTGGTATCTCCGCTCGCGCCGTAATGAAACATTTAGATGCGAGCAGAGCTATGCCTCCGCATTAGCAGCGGCGATGAAGGGAGATGGCTCGCGGCACACAGCCCACTCCACCTAATACCTCTCTAATCCAGGTCAAAGTGGGACACTTCTTCTCCTTAATCAGTATTGGCACCTTCTTTTGGAGGATGTATTTATGGTATGAAAGGTCCAGCTGTGGAGCCACTGCGGCTGATGCTACGAGCAGCTCTTTTTCTGACAGGGAATGGAAAAATAAATCATGGCTTTGCATTTGTATAGGACTGGAGATCAAGGACAGGTGCTGAGATTGAAAATCCTATTGGTATTTCAGAGCTAGTGCGCTTCGTTCAAGACTGAAGATATAAAATGTTTGTGTGGAAACGCTGGGGTAATAGCCATCGGATGATAATAACGTCATCTATTATGATTGTTTCTCTGGCTGGGAACTGTTTTATACCTGTCATAATAAGTGTCGTAAGTATTGTCCTAACCTGGAATGGAAATGTTATTGGGTGTTTTGCTGGCTGTGGTTGTCAGATGGCCTGTGCAAAATGCTAGATAGGTTAGGGGGCGTCTTTAAATACCACGCGCTGTTGTCAGATTTCCGGATTTTTAGAATAATTGGGGAAACTTCTAGATGCAACAAATAGAATTGATGCATTCGCATTGGCTCTAGCAGCAAAGCGTAGTCGCATTTCCGTGACGGTGCAAAAATTTAGGGAGATCGATTATGTTGCTCATAAGATAAAAAGATGCCAACTTCCCCATCACTCCCTCAGTTGTGGTATCAAAAATGCTCAAGCAGCAGTGCAAACTAGTTTTTATTTATTTTTAATTTGAGGGTAATTTAACATTCATATAATGTACATTCATTAAAAAAAAGAAATAAAATACAACAACAATAATAATAATAATGAAAAAATACTATATTTAGCATGTCAGTGCCTGTTGAATCATCACAGTCTGTAAAAAGGGTCCATGCTCTTTTCCAAATCTTGATTCACTGCTTAGTTCATTATAAAAAACAAACTTAAATGAAGTTCAAGATTTTCTTTTCACTTATTGATTTGCATTTGTCAGTTAGCGAGTGTTTTTATCCAAAGTTGACATACACATAAAGAACATAATGCAATATAAAGGACATATCTTTAATATTGGTGTATTTTTTTTATTTGTGTATTTAATTTTTTGGTGTAATTATTTTTGACTTGTAACTGAGAAATATGTTCTAAGAAAACTAAGGTTGTGAATTAATTATTGTGAGTTTACTTTAGAGATGGAATGTAATGCAGTCACTGCAGTTTGTGGTCTTGTGTGGCCTATATTATTAATAAAACTGCAGCAATATGCAGCAATAGCAGATCATTTGTACATGTTATTGATTGTTAAAGATTAGTAGGTGCTTGTTTATTCTTTATCAATATCACATTAAAAATGAGGAAACTGGTCTCCTCAGATCTGCTTGCCGTTTGTAATATCCGAATATTAGTAGGAAGAATAAAAATTAAGCTTTGAGATGTCAACCTACAAATTCAATTTATAATGCGATTAAGCTCATCTTTGGGTTCTCCTTTGAAGACATTTTGAAGCGGAAGCAAGTTTTTTACATATCGCATCCATACCACGTTCATTTCTGAGAAAGTATTTTGGTCCGGATCATTCTTTCGTTGTGATTCTGTTCACATTTTATCACCTGCTAAGGAAATATCTTAAGTCAGATCACTTAGAAAAGTAATAGTATACCTCTCCTCAACAATAATTCACGTCTGTCACAAAATAAGTTTTATAAGGATGTATAGTATGAGTAGAAAATGGTTTTCCCATTGCATCGGTTCACATCAGCTGCTCTTTTGCTGGATATGACTCCCATCTGCTTGTGTTTTTCCGATGTTTTATCAGTATTTTTTAAGGCATGATGAAACCGCTGCTTCACTTTTGACATACGTCAATTTTACTCGACCTTCAAGGCTGGATTTAACCACACCGCACCGCTCCGCAAAATACATTATCAGACTTTAAACTTAAAGCATCGCTTGAAAAGAAAGTGCCAAATGACTTCTAATAGCATGCTGTCAAGCTGAACAGAAAATTATACACAAAAACAAGTTTCTTCATGGATTTTGTCGCGATGAAGTCACATAGGTGTGGTTGACTGAAAATAAAGCCTTACATTTGGTTTGATTCATCATCCAGATATGTAATAAACTTCAGTTCCACAAAAGATAAACTGAAATAAACGGTCAGACTTGGCTGACAGAACATTAAAGTTTTGACAAAGTTCAATTTAGATTTGGGGTGAAATCAAACAATGGTCCAGGCTCTTGTAAAACAGCGTTTGAGTAAATTGTTTTTTAATGAGTGCCTTTTTAACAGCTTGAATCCTTTATTCTGTCATCACTGGACACACTTTATCTCTAGTCTAATAGCCACGAGTGCAAAGTGCTCAATATAATTCCTCTGAAGCTGCCACGGCTCTGTCAACGCTGACTGGACCTTCATTAATTCCACTCTGAAATCGATGGCTTCTCTTGTCACGGCTTTGCAATCAGTGCCATTTTTCCCTTTTTTTTCCCTTCTCAGTGGTCTGTATGGTCTGCAAGTTGGTGGGAGGAAGTGCAGAGAAGTGACAGAGAGGTCAGTCAGCCATAAGCAACACTGTGGTGAGTGAAATGTGCGTCCAAAATGGGAATCCACCTTATGGTACCTTGAGCTAGCATCTGACCCCCACCATTTCTCATTACAGTCACAGTTGTTTTGTCACCGGAAAGACTGGACAAAACAACTGTGGATGTACACTATATTGTGCAAAAGTTTGAGGTCAGTAAGAAAAAAAAATAAAGTAGATTTTTATTCTGCAAAAAAAATTATATTAAAATTTCAATTATATGTTATTTTCAATATTCTATTCAAAGAATTGAGAGGAAAAAATTAAATGTTACTTGAGCACAAAATCAGCATATTAGAATGATTAAAAAATTATTTTATTTATTTTTTATTTTATTTATTATTATTTTGGACACAGAAGAAAATTCAGCTTTGCCTTGAAAAAAAAAACTAATTACATTTTAAAATGCAGTGCATGCATAATTCGGATTACTATTGATTTTGTATTTGTCCATGAAGGCTGCTGTAATCTGGCAGTAAGTTTTGAGAGCTCATTTTTAGTCCATCTCCTACATCCGGAAAAGTCTGTCATGCAGAGATTGACTAAATTGAGCTCCTAAAACTTGCTGCCAGATTGTAAAAAGATAAATTCTTCAAACAGTGTTACAAGAATATCACTCTCAACATATCTGCAAATAAAGCCTATAAAAATATTCCTTATGTACTGTATTTCACAACCCTTCAGGATGTTGTTCTTATTAAATGATTCCATGCTGACCTGAGTATAAGGAGTTTTTCCACTTCGAGCCTTCATGGACATTTATATATCGCTTATACATTATTAAATACTAAATCAATAGCAGTCATTAAGATTGATGTGTTTTGGAATTGGTAAAATGTTCATGGAAAAACAAATATGACCAGAATATTAACTTGAATAAATAACTCTGCACACACTGTATATTATAATAGAAAACATTTGAAATTTTACTGCTTTCATTGTATTTTCAAATAAATGCAGAATTAATGATCAAGAAACATTTTTTCCAAAACACTGAATATATATATATATATATATATATATATATATATATATATATATATATATATATATATATATATATATATATATATATATATATATATATATATATATATATATATATATATATATATATATATATATATATATATATATATATATATATATATAATTATATATATAATTGAAGTGGGAAGTCAAACATTTTACATTCAATATACATTGTAATCATTTTGTGTATTGTTTAGCCTGTGTACATTTTACATTCATTTTTAATATTAATATTATCTTTGTAATTTCAGATACATTTGGTGCTATGTTTGAATTGACACCTGATGCTCAATGTTTAGAAGATCCTCTGGTTTAAAAGATGACAAGCAAAATGTGAAGCTGTGAGGTGCAATGAAAGAGATGAAAAGTGTAAGAGTGAAAAAGAAGAAAGTTAAAAAGAGAGAGAGAGAACCCAAAGTGTAATTTGTCAGCTGTCCCGCTCTCATTCCGGTTTGATGTCACCCCATTACAGTATTTGTCAGTGGTATTGTCCGCTCGTGACAGATCCATAATTTCAAAAGAACGATCACACAGAATGCCTAATCGTTCTCCCTCCTCAGCCGTTTCTCCGCGCTGGACACGCTTAGCCAAACTTCTGCGGCATTAGCATCTCCGTGTGTCACTGATCATTCATTAGGACGGTATTATTCCAATGCAGGGTCAATCTAACTCTCACCACAGGCTGTCAGGAGACTCGATCAATGTGTAATTATATCTGACCACCGTCATAAATAACCCAGCTTGCAAGTTCAAGGTTGTGCTTAATTGTGTTATTCACATTGCTCATGCGCTATTATGCTCCTGTTGTATTGAGCTTCAAAACCGCGTCTTGAGTGTGATGTTTAGCCCGCGAGCAATGGATAGATGCATGGATGGGTTTTTTTTAGCCTGAGGACTAAAAAATAATCTTAGCGGTAGTTTGATCAGTCACATTTATTATGGATAACTGTAAGCAGCTTAGAGACAGAATGAAAAAGTTGTTTGTCTGTCATGCATATATATATATATATAACCATGCAACACTGGGTCAACCAATTGTGTGAGCTGGGGGCGGGACCATCTGAAGTATCTGACCAATGGCAGATCGGATGGCATACCTGTTTGTAACTGCTGTTATTTTACCTAGATGGAAATGACACACTTCAACTTTTACTTCAACATTGCATTAACTAGAATAAATCGAGCACAATAGTATAAAAATGATTCAAATCGACATTCAGTGTAACAGCGTTGCCATGGAGCCTTATGCAGACCAAGGACATGGGCTCAAGTACTTGCAAAAGCCCCTGCCGCCGTAGTGCACTACTTCAGGAAAGCACTGAATCCTGAAAATTGTTTAGCAAAAAAAAAACGAGCCGTTTAAAAGAAGTTCACTCCAATTGTGCGGTTTGTGAGGTGTGTCATGCTTTTTACAAATGATTGAACTTGTGTTTTTCTCCAGGTTTATGATAGAAACTGGAGAGAGCAGAACACGACAGAGACCCACAATACCTTATGCACAGGCAAGCAGCCTAATACCTTTAGATGAACATGTACAAACCTATACACTGTCTACGACCCATGTTTCATGTTAATATACCGAATTGGAGGTGCTAAAATTATAATCTACAATTATAATATGCTAACAGTCACCATCAAAAACACAAGCGGTCACATCATGAATCAAAGCTTTTCATAAGTCGCTTTTCCACAATCGCAATCAATCACAATCTTTTCACTGTAAATTATCAAATGATTTTTCAGAAACTGTTAATTTAACAGTACTGTAAGATTAAAAGAAATGCTTAGTCGATCTTCTTTTTTTCCATACTCCACCGTCAACTGATCATCACTCTTCGAATTTTCCTTCTTTTAACAGAAGAAAGAAACTCATACAGCTCTAGTACAACTTGAGGGTGAGTAAATGATGATTAATCTTTTTCCTTTTCAATCTGCGATCGTGTTTTACAGTGCAGTTTATGTTTACAGTCCGACTTGTTGCTGTGACCTGTACTATGAGTTCAGTGAGTTCAAAATTTCTGTTATGGTGTCAACATGTCAGCTGGGACTTCTGGCACGCACTAGAAGGTTCACTTTATAATCGCCAGTGTTCCCGCTTATAGTCTTTCTTTCTTAATGAGACAATTGTGTAATTGCCTAGTGATTTCAGAGGGTAATAGATTAAACTAATCCTCTCAACAAAATATCTGTGTTTCCTTCTTGCCAAAGAAACTTTCCTATTACCAGCTAAAGCCCATTAAATTGCACTGTTGGATTTACAAATGTAATCAATAGATAATTGTCTGGGGCTTCTTTCAACCGCATACTGATGGCAGACCACCCGCTGCTTTTGTATTTTCTAATCTAAAGTCATTTTTTCTCCTATATTACCACTTATGCATCTCCTATCAAACGCGGACAGGTGTGTGTTTTCGCGTGCGTGCTATACAGTCCAAATTAATGAAGAAAATTTCAGTGATGGTCCATTGCGAGCACTGATTTTTCCTGTTCATTTACTGCACTCATTTACGGCTCGTTGAAATACATTAACCACACCAGTGCGGCTGGATTGAGCTGGGGCAATTCGATTTTTATTTGGCCAGTCAAACGATGAACCCAAATTCTATTGCTTCTCTAAAATGAGGTTATTTAATTCATCTCTCAAGCTCGCTGAAAACGCAGACCTCCTCATCAGATAGATCTATCGATGGACGTCCCACCTCAGAGAGTTATAATGACTGTGAAATGTGTCAGTCGTGCCGTGACCTGATCTGATACTCCGGCACAAGGGGGTCAGGCAGCAGCGCGGAACCGGCCGCTCTGTGTGATCGTGGCTAAAATGAAATCAGAGAGAGTGGCAGTGACACGGTTAGCCCGGCCTAACTGACTGTGATTACCTCTTTCTAACCTCAGACCTCCAACTCTTGGACTTGACCTTTGACCTCCTGGGGCTGTAGGCGGAAAAATCTCAGCCAGTCTTCTTACACAAAAGATTAGCTGATCACAAATCTTTATGAGCAGGTCATATGGGTTTCCAAAAAATATGTTTCGTATCTTTTATATTTCACTTGGTAACACATCTATATGTCTGTTTATCTATCTGTTTATCTATCAAACATCTTTTTCCTATTCTCAGATTTTTCTCCTGAGAAGTGAGTGATTTGACATTGTTCTTGAAGAGATCTCATATGATTTCTCATATATTTTGTCAGTAATTAAAATCTGTAATAAATAGTATCAATATGAGGGATCTCAATATGAAGTCAAATATTTCTTATGCAGACTTATTCTGAGAATAAAAGTTTTGCACTCAATTTCTAACATCTTTTTTTTAACAATTGTATCTTTTTATTTCTCCTAAAGCCTTTTTTAAATAAACATCACAGTCAACATATTACTTATATGAAACTTATATGAAGTCCATTATATCTCAATAAAAATAGAAATATTAGAGCAATATAACGTTTTATCCTGGGAACCATTTTTAGAATGAATGTCTTTATTTGAAAGTCCTGATTGGTTTTAAATGTAACTCTTATTTTACTTGTTTGTGAATTTCAAGAAGGCGGCAAAAACATGAATATGAATAAATGATCAGGCGCTGTTGTTTTCAAAACTCCTGACATTATGTTTCACTCTTTTGACATCTCTCCTGTGTTCAGCTGATGCTTTCTTGCGCTTTTAAAGGACAGCAGAAACCCATTTTCAATTCGCTCTCGACACAATCCTTCAGCACTGTGATTTGGTAGCATCTTTGAAGTGCACCGCTGTGTCCTTCAGACTGTAAATGGAAAATAATGCATCAATAACATTGTGCCTATTGTGAGGAGACTGGTGTGGTGCAAATTAGTAAAGATGTTCTATACGAGCACTTCACGCACAATACGTGCACAATTTCTCCTAAACACACAGAGACACTGTCATTTTACTGTGGGCCTGGTTGCCATGGTGATGCATCGGTTTAGAGGTCTGCATGGACACTTGCAGTTTTCAATACATTAAGACATAATGGCAGAGCCCGTGCTGGATACGGCAATTTGTGCCTGTGCAGCTCGGGCTTATTGTTGCACTCTTCTCTTGTTATTTTCTCTCGCTCTCTCATTTCTTTTCTCCCTTGATTCATCCTCCTTATTTACACACACACACGCAACACTATTATCCTTCCAAGTACCTTGAAAACAGTACTGGGAACGTTTTCGTATAGCGTAGGCATGTTTTCATTTTCATTTTTTTCCACGGAATTGCATGGTAATGTCACTCTCCCCAAATAACAATATGCTGTGCAAAGCCAAATATGGTCTGAAAAAGCACACCAACTGAGGTATAACGCATGAAAATGGTTTTGCATGGTTTCTAGCTGGTCCACCCAGGTCATCTGTTTATCAACTGGTTCAAGCTTACCTGCATCACTGATCACTTTGAATACAATTGTTTTGGACTTAGTAGGTCAAGTATGTCAACCTGTTTAGAGGTGGAAAACCATTATGAAATAGCTTAAACTAAACATATATGGTCCCAGCTTGTTAATCTGATGTTCACATGCTCAAAACACCTTCCAAACTATTAAACCAAACCACGTGAAGCATTAGAAAACATTTTAGTGGCTACTGAAGACCAACACATTAGACTAAGGTGGTTTGCTCTTACATTTGGCCTCCAAATTTTGGTTCAGCTAGTTGCTGGTTGCTCTCTAAAGTTTTCTAAATATTATTAAAACCTCTTCAAAAACATCAAGACAGACAATTAGAAAATTAGATAGCATCTTGACAGCTATTCAAGACTAACATACCAGACTAAGGTGGTTTTCTGGAATATTTGGCCAACAAACCAAGTTAGAATTAGCTGGTTCAGCTGGTTTCCAACTGGTCTCCAAGTCTTCTAAGTCCTAAAACCGCATCAACTGGACCAACTTTAGCATTAGATTGGTGGCCATTTAAAGACAAGACACCAGCCTAAGTTGGCTGGGGTTTAGCTGATTTACCTAGTTACCTAGTAGCCTTTTAAATTCAAATCCTTCTCTAAACCATCAAACCCACTTAACTTAAGCATTAGAAAATATTTTAGTGGGCACTCCAGACCAACATACCAGCCTATGGTGGTTTGCTTATAAATTTGGCAGCATTTAAGTAGTCAATCAGCTAGTCAAAAGCCCTCTAATCAATCAAATTTGCTTGAGCAATAATTTTTTTTTGGTGGCTATTCAAGACCAACACACAAGCCTGTTTGCTTGCTAATATATTTTGCCAGACCAACTTCAAAATATTTTGGCAGTCACTCCTGACCAACACACCAGTCTATTGTGGTTTGCTGACAAACTATTTGGCCACATTTAATCGAACAGCTGGTCAAAGCCCTTAAACAATCAAATTTGGTGGACCATCAGACTAACTTAAAGATGTTTTAGTAGCTGGGATGTACCCAAGATTTTAGTTAGCACTGGTTAGTGCAGCTGGATGCAAATTCAAATTCAAATTCAAATTCAAATTTTATTTGTCACATACACATACATACATGGTACGACATGCAGTGAAATGTTTTTTATAACCGTCCAGCATCAAAATAGAAACAGAAAACAGAATTTAAATATATATAAATATAAAATATATGTATAAAAATGTATAAAAAGTGTGCAAAGTTTAAAAAATAAAAAAAGTGTAAATAAGTGTAGAATATAAAAATATAAAGTGTAAATGTAAAGTGTCTGTGCGAATGTCCAGTGCAAAGTGGCTAGTGCAATTGTCCAAAGTAAGTGGTGAGTATCTGGGGAAAGAGGGGTAAACATGGGAATCCCGGTGATTAGGTGCTGGGTGTTCTCTGGTTCAGACTCCGAATGGCCTGCGGGAAGAAGCTCCTCCTCATTCTCTCTGTGTTTGCCTTCAGGGAACGAGCAGCGCTTTCCTGAACGCAGCAGAGAAAAGAGTCCATTGTTGGGATGGCTGAGGTCTTCCACGA